>NC_134570.1:50556362-50856362 GCF_050947875.1 Dermacentor variabilis | reverse complement strand
ACCTTAAATATTTTCTGCTTCTGAAAGTCAAGGAAACTAAACGAAACGACAAATACTTAATTACATTTAATTTTATGGCGATCAGCGCAATACAAGTGCCACTGGAAGTGCGGCATCGGACTGCAAACGAAAGGCTGGGTGTGTCACAAAAACTGAAGGTGGCGCTCAGATAGCGTCACGAACGCCTCGTCAGGAACCAGCCCAGCCATTTGAAGGCTCAGCGTCGCCGAAAGCTGGTCGCGCGCCACTACCAGTTCTCGTCCAATCGATCCAAGGCTCCACTGATCATGATTATGCTTTCCTCCGCAATCGACACGGGTCGAGGCCGTTGTTCGGCCTACGCACCCATGGAAATGTAGCGGGGCGCAGGAGGGGAGGGGGAATTCCGTCTTGGTTTCGCTCACTCGTCTTGACGTGGTCAACCGGCTCGGATGTATTGGCGCTACGGTCAATAGCGCGCGGCAGCAGGTGACCACCTCCTTCGGTTTATGTGGTCGCGTCCAGCTTATCGGTGTTCCGTCCAAAGCCATGTTACACGCGGCAATCGTTTTGAACTGTTTTCGATAAAACGCGATGTGATTATTTGTTTAGCTCTGCATGACTCGAGGCCCCGTGGCGTAGTTACTCGGGGCTGTCACGAGCACGTGATGCCGCACCCATAGGGGTGGTACCACAAGTCCTTGCTTGCTTTTTCCAATAAGTGAGCCTGGTTGATATAGGTAGAACTGAGAAAACTAAGAGAGAATGAAAGTATGTTGTGTGCCTGTAAAGGTAGGAGAAAGCAGGACGAAGTGATATGAACGACAGTGGCTATGGAAGTTTGTCCCGTTGCGGAAAACGAAGTTTTGTCTTGTGTCCTAAGACACCTTCGATGACGTGGTTTCGTGCGTCATCGCCTGCACCGAAGTGTTACGCGGAAAGCACGACAAGGGGCCACAACTCCGTAATTTCCACTGGAATTTTACTCCGTAGCCGTCGTCGTACGCTTCACTTCATCCTGCTGCTGCTCAGGAGCACATGATTTCATTTACGTTAGTTTTCCCATTTCTACTAGTTACAAAATTACGTCAAGACGCAACAAGGATTGCTTGCTGTTCAGCGCTGTTTGATATTTTCGACTTGGTCCTCCTTTCCGCACTGCTTCTTTCACGTTCCAGTACGCACAGCGTACGTTCAAAATATTCTGCAGCACGTGGTCGAAGAAGCTACAAAACCACACACAGGCACCGACGCACGAAAAAAAAAAAAAGAAGTTTTAATGAACACCAGTAATTGGAACGGTTCTCCGTTGTTCCGCATGTCGGCGTCGGCGTGCAGTCTTGGGGCACCCTTGGACAATTTACGGGCACCGTGTCGCAGCTCACGTAGATCACGAATGTGGTAACTCGCTCAGATAATTACGATTCTGCAGACGTTGGATGCAGTGCCCTTATTTATTTCTGTTCTTTTTTTTTGTTCCAGGACGTCTATTACGACGTGGCCAAGAAGGACACGAAGTTGGCGAGGTTCCTGCGCGAAGTGAACAACCACACCGTCGAGTGCTGCCTGAAGAAATCGTCCAGACCTTTCACGCTCGGAGACTTCCTGGCGATGCTGGCCGCGCTGGTTCCGGACAGCGTGAGCGGGTCGGTGGAGAGCCGCTCCGACGTCGAGCTGCAGGGCGACTACACCCGAGGCCAGATGGTGCACGCCTGGCTTCCACAACACTTGCCGCACATAAAGCACAACGTGACTGTCGTCCGGAGCTTCGACACCGACGTCGTGGCAGATCACTTCCGCAAGGTGTTTCTGGCCGAGGACAGCGGCGACAGCGAGTGACTTAACCCAAGGAGTGCATGCAGCTGAAAGATCGTTTCATTTACTCGGTCATTCATTCATTCAGTTTTTTTTTTTGTTGTTGTTGTTGTTGTCGTAGTTGGCGTTCGGTGATGTAGGCGACAGGTCGTGCCGGCAGTTTAGCCATTCTCACTTTCTCGTCTTTCCTTTGCTAACGTCGCGGGTTTAGTTATGTACGAAAAGGAAACGAAAAAAGGAAAGGTGTAAGTTAAGCGAGGGAGGAAAATTTAGTTTCTTCGATCGGCTCTTCATCGTTCGCACGATCTCGGAATGCCGTAAAAAACCGGCATACAATGTGGTCCTGAACTTACTCTGAGAAAGGCAATTTCAGGCCCACTAAAATAGAAAGAGAGAGAGAGAAAAAGAACGAGAGTGCAATAGGGAAATTAATCCTCGTATAATATGACAAATTGATATTTAGTTTTGAACGCCATATAACTTAAAAAAGTCATTTTATAAGCTCGAATGAATTACGAGAATCAAGGTTGATATGGTCGAATTACTATTCATAGAAAAAGCCTTCGTATTATATGCCGGACTTCACACTAAGCTGGTTTTAAAGGACTGCGAGAATTAAAAGCTCCAAAGCAGTGATTCTCGACAGGGCTGGCGAAGAGGCAACGTTAATTTGACTGTTAGATCAACCCTCCTAAGCAGCTGTCTTCTATTTAGTAAATTAACCGTCAGGTCAAATTGGCCTTCGCATCCGCCAACCTTTCTCGCAAGAAAAACAAAGCAATGTGCTTATGCGCGCCATAAATTTGGTCACACTCTTGCGCCGATAGGCATGCGGGCTAGTGTAAAGACACCGCACGTGGTAATTTATAGCAGCTATGCGCGTTACGTGTTTATGCGTTATACAGTTATGCGTTACGAAGCGACAACAGCTATGCCCTTCATCCCGTATATAGTGCTACGAATCGACGAAGCGTCCACTTACTATGCCAGCTCCCAGAAAGCGAGAAAACGAATTTCAGAGCTGCCACGTTATGTGTCAACTCTACACGGATATACTCGAGGCCGAAATTATCGCGACGATTTATTTTAAACGTTTGTTGCACGCTGGTGTCACTTTTCCAGAGCTCGAGGAAAGGTTTGCGAAGTGAGTAACTTACGATGCCGACCACTTTCTAACCATTTTAACCACTTTAACTGTGACCGGAGTTTGCACAACGAATTGCGGTCGGTGCAAGTGTGGTGGATATGCACAGGCACGTAGCATAGGTATACCTATGCCTAGCCTTGACGCTGTTAGACGCTTCGTGGTTCCATAAAAGGTCGTGCTGTCGTCCTCAGTCACGCTTGCAATTTTTGCGAGAATAGATAAGACGTCCCGCGCCTTGTTGCAGTGTTATACGTAGACTTGCACCACTAACGCCTGTTTGTTGGTTTTAACTCTCGCCATGATGTCGCTTCTTCCTAGTTAATTTAGCCCTAAACCTGTGCACCGTTGAAATACGATAGCTCTAAGTACTGGCGATCGCGACTTGCTTTATTGTTTGTTCATATGGCGGACAATAACGATCGATTGTGCTGACATCCTGCTGCAGGAATGCCACACTGTACTGCACTATAGGTGGTGCCCTGAATTGCGATGATGACGACGTCCTTGAAAAGCAGCACCAACCCTAAATATATGGGTTTGGCATTGGCTATGGCTTCGTTCTATGCGGATTTCTGTTTCTTGACATGCTGTCTTTCGTGATTTGGTCTGAATTTCACTCAGCACGCCTTATTCTTTCAAGTTCATGATAGCGCACGTTTCTTTTGGATATATGCCTAGCGCAAATGTGTTTGGTATGGCATCCTGCTTTTTTTTTCAGATTTTTTGACAGAGTATTTTCGCGAAAAACTAAACGATTTCGATAATACCAACATAACCACATGAATACCACATCTATTTATTTATCGCCTTGTTGGTACTGTGTATATGTTCCGTCTTCTTCTTTTTTGAAATTTTCTTTTTATGTACCTATTACAACTCATGTGCACTTTATTATGTAACTTTCTTATGAAGCTGTTCGACTTTGATGCACGCCTACCCTTATGTAATGCCTTCGGGCCCTTAAGGTTGAATAAATGAAATGAAATGAAGTATGTAAAATTTCAAATTTTCGCCTGCGTACGTTCTTATTCTGTCTTTTACTTTCGAAGAAGGCCCGTATAATCTTAACTTATAAGGCTATAGCTACGTTTACGTTTTCCTTTCCCATCATCGAACGCTATTTATCGAAAATTTTTCTATTTAATCACGCCCTCGTCAATTGTTCTTTCCCTTCTTTCTGTCCGTGAATAAATATTTAAATACCCGAATGTGATCACACGCTTCATGATACATTCATACATGATTAATTTATACCGACATTCATACATGATTAATTTATACCCATGACTAACTTGGAAGGGAACTACCTTCCCGGCGCTATCGACGGCACGGCAGAAGCACTTTCATTCAAGGTCGTCGTTATAAACCACTTTTCTTAACAACCTGAACTCTACGCTGTTGATTACTATGTTCGTCGTTTCCATGCTATAATATAATGATTTTGGTTGCGGTGTTGTAATTGGTATGTGCGCACGCGATGTACCGACCTTTTCTGTAACACCAATCAGGGTGGGGCCCTGAGGGCACTCTGCAACAAACAAACAAACAAACAAACAAACATGGGGCCCTGAGGGCACTCAGCAACAAACAAACAAACAAAATAACAGACAGACAGACAGACAGACAGACAGACAGACAGACAGACAGACAGACAGACAGACAGACAGACAGACAGACAGACAGACAGACAGACAGACAGACAGACAGACAGACAGACAGACAGACAGACAGACAGACAGACAGACAGACAGACAGACAGACAGACAGACAGACAGACAGACAGACAGACAGACAGACAGACAGACAGACAGACAGACAGACAGACAGACAGACAGACAGACAGACAGACAGACAGACAGACAGACAGACAGACAGACAGACAGACAGACAGACAGACAGACAGACAGACAGACAGACAGACAGACAGACAGACAGACAGACAGACAGACAGACAGACAGACAGACAGACAGACAGACAGACAGACAGACAGACAGACAGACAGACAGACAGACAGACAGACAGACAGACAGACAGACAGACAGACAGACAGACAGACAGACAGACAGACAGACAGACAGACAGACAGACAGACAGACAGACAGACAGACAGACAGACAGACAGACAGACAGACAGACAGACAGACAGACAGACAGACAGACAGACAGACAGACAGACAGACAGACAGACAGACAGACAGACAGACAGACAGACAGACAGACAGACAGACAGACAGACAGACAGACAGACAGACAGACAGACAGACAGACAGACAGACAGACAGACAGACAGACAGACAGACAGACAGACAGACAGACAGACAGACAGACAGACAGACAGACAGACAGACAGACAGACAGACAGACAGACAGACAGACAGACAGACAGACAGACAGACAGACAGACAGACAGACAGACAGACAGACAGACAGACAGACAGACAGACAGACAGACAGACAGACAGACAGACAGACAGACAGACAGACAGACAGACAGACAGACAGACAGACAGACAGACAGACAGACAGACAGACAGACAGACAGACAGACAGACAGACAGACAGACAGACAGACAGACAGACAGACAGACAGACAGACAGACAGACAGACAGACAGACAGACAAACTAACTAACTAACTAACAAACAAATAAATAATATTGCGTACGCTTGCATTCGGGTCAGTTAACGTACTTTTCTAAACAAGAAATATGGGAAAAGCATACATAGATTGGGGAAGCATGTCACTGGCAGCGAAATATCTCACGACGCGCGGCAGAAGCGCACATTATAGTGCGTTTTTCTTATAAAAGCTTATGTCACAACTTTCGCGCGTCGTAGAGCACTCCTTCTATATTACGACAAAAAAAAAAGAGACCGCTTATAATAAAGAAGGCCAGCACGCATCTGTTAGCATATGTGGTGTGACTTGCCCTGCATCTGTCAGCTGGCGTATCTGAGTCTGCTGTTATTTCGCGGCTTGCCCAGCGGCTTAGTAAAGGGAAGGGGGAGGGCTCCGGGTGCCATTAGCGAAGTGGGGGTGGGGGGTGGGGGGGGTGGGGAGTTGTCTGCTGAATACCCCGCTCATTCCGCCACCTTGATTGGGCGTAAATGGTAAGGAACGCTTCGGTAACCACCAGCACGAGCTCATGTACCCGATGTACCAGATGTTTAGTGCCGCAGAATTGTAGGCTGCAGCTTTATCAACATCCTACGCGATAATTGCACGAATGTGCGGGCTAAAAATTTCATTCGCTAAGTGGTCGCTAAACCACGCGCCTTATCAGAACGTTTTATGTGCAGTGCGCTCATGTCCCACCGTCGTTTGCGTGTCGTCGGTATGCATACAGTGTTCCATTTATCTGTTTTGTATCGTTTCTACTAGTTTTGTATCAGTTTCGCTGTGTTCAACAAAAACACTGTCTCCAAGTCATAGCTAACCGTCTTCTTGTCATTTTGTTGTTGTTGTCACGGTGGCGTCCCACAGGGCGTGGTATTGAGCCCTATTCTCTTTAACCTAATTATGATTGACGTCGCTTAAATATTACCCGAGACAATTCACCCATCGATGTATACTGATGATATTTGTCTTCGGTCTGCTGCGGTGACTCGTCTTCAAGTGCGCGCAAGAATTCAGCAGGCAGCCATTCGAACTGGTTCGCACCTCCGCAAACAAGGCCTGAGTGTGTCCACCAAAAAAATGCGCCTTAATCGCACTTACGCGCAAACCCGTGGCTCCGTGCACTGTTTCTCTCAATGACAAAGGTATCAAATACCAGTAATCTCACCGCTTCTTAGGTGTGATTATTGACAGGGACCTTTCATGGAGCTCACAGTGCATCTACTTTAAGCGGAGACTAATTTCAATAGCACATGTAATGAGGTTCCCGTACGGAAAAACCTGGGGCACGTCGGTACGGTCCATGCTGCAGCTGTACAGAGTACTGTTTCTGGGCGTTTTACGGTACAGCTTGCCGGTTTTGGCGAACCCTTGTAGAACAAACATTCGTACCCTCGAAAGTTTCCAAGGCCAGGTTCTACGGACATGTCTTGGACTACCACGATACGCCTCGACTCACGCAACGATCGTGACTGCTAGAGACTATACTTGGTTCCAACATATAAACGACTGACAGCCTTAGAGCACACATTCGACATCTGAATCGCGTACCCAGTCACTATACTGCTGCTCTGGCAGCACATAGACTTGAGCCACATCATTTCCCAAACTTGTTCCGACACATCAAGGCTACCTTCCGTCGGGCTTTACGCCAGCAGCAAGACCACTGTATACACCTCTGGTGCGTATACGACAGCGCCAAGTACGCCTCGCGATTCTGGAAATTACAAAGAAGACCCGTCAATCAACAGTGTCTCTACGACAGTTCACAATGTCATTACTCAACGAGGCATATTAACAAAGAACGCACATTTACGCCGATGGATCTGTCTCAGCCTCCAGCCCCACTGGCGCTGTTATTATTCCGGCCTTACAAGTCACAATTACGTTCAAGATGTCCCATATAACGACCTCTACGGCAACAGAACTTGACGCTCTACGTGCTGCTGTTAATTATATCGCACAAGCCTAAGCTCGAAAGTGGATCGTTTTTCGTGACTCCAAGGCAGCCCCTCAGAGTCTGCAGCCAGCCTTACGACGCAAGACCCATGAACAACTGGTGTTTCAAACCAGAGAGGTTCTCCATCAAGCCCTCATAAACGGACATGACATGACCTTCCTATGGCTTCCGGGGCACTATGGCATCGCCGGAAGTGACAATGTTGATGATGCCGCTCGGTCAGTCGATAAAGAAACCCTGACACTTCCTTTACCTTAATCAAGGACAGATGCTGCGAGGGGTCGTTTGCCTGCTCAAACCAAGACTGGAACTTTGTGGAACACCCCGATTTTCTCCAGCTGCTGGATCCTACATTGAAGCTGCAGATTCCATCAAACTTCTCCACTCGTGATGCAACTTTACTGTGCCACCTCTGGTTAGGGGTGACCTTTGCGAAAGCCTGCTCGTTCCTTATTGGATTGACCGACACACCGACTTGTGACTCGTGCAAGTGTGAAGAGTCGATGGAGCACTTATTGCGTTTTTGTAATCTCTATGAGATCGAACGCGACGTTCTTCGGAGGGTGTTGAACCGATTAAATAGCAGATCATTTTCAAAGACTAAGATTCTCGGACCATGGCCCCACGCGTCGCAGGCTTACAAAACGACACGGGCGCTGCTACGTTTCACGAAATCGACTGGCCTCAGTGACCGATCATAGAACGACAGAAACCTGAGCTAGTTGGTAAGGATTCGTGTCCTGTCTGCACGCCTCACCTCTTTTTTTGCATAATGAGTGATTATAGGCGTGAGGTTATTGACAACCGCACGCATTCACACTGATAGAACCTTTTTTCCCTCCCTCTCCTTTCTTTTCTTCCCTTAAACCCCTTCCCCTGTGTGGACTAGCAAACCGCATGTGCGTGTGGTTGACCTTCCTACCTTTTCTTCCTTCTTTTCCTCCAGCTCTTCCTGCTGTTGTTTTTGTTCTGTAACTTCATGTCGCAAATACAGTGTGCTGTTTCAGCTACACGAAATTTTACAGAAAGGTGAATTTTGTGAGGATATCTCCCGATTATTCTATCAAGTAATGTGTCTTTGTGACCACTAGGAACTCGGTATCGTGGAAAATGTGGAAGATAATTAATACGGGTATCTTAAATATCTGCTTAATAAGCAATTATAGAGGAAACATTCCACGAGAATCGAGGACCCAAATTCATATTATTAACTCAACAAAAGCTTCTTCTCTAAACAAAATCGTCTTGAGTGCTAGAGCCTGCAGTACTTTGGCACTGAGAGCGGCCCAGTATGGCAGTACCGAAAAAAATACGAAATAGTGCACCAGTGACGTCGATATCTCTAGCCTCTTCATTGCGAGTGCTGACCAAGATTAGCGCAAGCTTTCGCTGGCACGGGCCTCATCGCGGCCTTCTCGTTTTTTGCATGGAGACGCCAGGAATAGATGCAGAGCGTGCTCTATTCCTTTTTCAATCTTGTGGCGGTACCGCGGTTCGACGATCACGTTTGCCAACGGCAGCAAATAACGAAAAGCTTTGTGGATCAGAATGAAGAGGACTGGAAATTGTCATAGCATTGGCGCCCGCGCAGCAAGGACGCAGGTGGCGTTTTCTGATAGGGTGGGGAGATTAGCGTCACTGACACGCCATTTAATTTTCGTTTGGGTTCAGGGCTAGCCATAGCCAAAATACTGCATGCCGTAGTACCTACGACGATTTTTGTGACGTTGTTGTTGGGCAGCAGATGACAGTCGGGCTTCAATCTTTGCAAATGCAATATTTTCTCCAAAATTGTTAATTAAAACTTTATCTGCATTCGCTGCCAAGCCTTACACTTACAGCAGGTGTGCGATTGCGCTAACCACAACTTATCAGTGCAGCACCCTGTGTTATTTGGTGCAGAAAATAAAACAGCCTGTATACCTGCTACATTAGCGATCTCTGGGAACGAAAGCGAAAGGGGGGTGGGGGGTTCCAAGGCGGCCGTGCTAGTGCTAAAACATCACCCCCCCTCGCCGCACTCCCCAGAAATTTTCGATATCCTTGCCTTCCTGGCTACTCCCGTGGGGGAGGGGGGTAACAGAAGGAAGACGGGCCCCGGGTGCTAGGCGACCTAGCAACGCCACTGGGCGTGCCCTAAACACGACAGCATATTGCCCTTTTCCAGGTGAAAGGAAAGTACCTGCACATTTGACGCGACATTTCCCCTTCTCCTCCCGTATACCTTTAACATTAAACGTGTTTTACGTTACGTGTCATGTCAGATTCTTCATGTCATCTAGTTGAATAGCTGAATAAATCAACATATTTTAGTGGCAGCTATAGACGCCGTCGCGAAGGGCACTACGTGGTACCCTGGTGATTAGGGAAAAAATAAAATACAAAGAAAATATGCGCTAAACAGATGTTGAAAACACTGACTCGGGAAAGAAAGAAAGATTGTTTAGAGTGATATGTTCTTTTCCCTTTACATTTCGTTCTGTCTTTCTTCTTGAAGAGGCGAACTGGTGTTCTCTGCCATAGGTGATCTCGAAAAATATTCATTGCACTGAGAAAAAATTGAGAAAAATAAAGTTTTGGTGCTCGAATACTGATTGTGGATGCTCAAAATGTCCCAAGAGAATACATTTCACTGCTGAGTTTCTGGCAGGTGTCTCGAAAACCTTTCTTAGTGTTCATTTTTATCCGTCGTCCTTCCTTGTTCTCGGCAGAGCCATAGAATTATGCCCTGTCAACACGCTCTCTGTCCATCCTGTCGAGGGCAGTATTACAAAACACACCTGGAGCAATTCAAAGGGCCTCCAAAACAGCTTTTCGTGCAGAATTACCGTCATTGTAGTAGGCTACAGCATTGTTAGTTTCTGTCTTTAATGTGTAAGCATTGACAAAGTTTTCTTAGGGCAACAGCACCAGATGAGTTGGTTGAGCGATTCATTGGTGTTCTGTGTTCGTTCATCAAGACAAATGCTCAGAAGACCGATTACCTTGGAAAGTTCTCTTTCTGTTCCATTTGCTGGACGATCATACCATCTTCAGGGCAAGTAATAGGTTTGAAACTCAAAATAGAGGCGACCGCAATGGTGGGAACAATAACAAAGACGAAACACGCTACAAGAGCATCACTAGCGGTACATTTGCTATAAGAGGAAATATTTTTAACCGTATATGATCGTGACGTAATAGTACTGCGGAAACGCGCAAAGTGGAGAGAACTAATCAATTAAGAGAAAGAGAGACATCCACACAATCGTAGCAGTCGCTGCAAAGGAAATCCATACTGGTTCCTCGAAAGAAAAGCCTCGCAGTTGAAGAAAAATTCGTCCCGGACTCGAACCCAGGACCACCGCCTTTCCGGGACAGCCGCTCTGCCATCTGAGCTAACCAGACGGCTAGCAGATGGCAGGGCGAAGTCGAATTCATCAACAACTCGAAGAAAAGGCAAGAGTTTGGCTTAATAGCTCTTCCCTACTAAGGACTATTACGGCAAACTCTTGCTTTTTCTTCGAGTTCAAAGTGTCAATGAGGCATTTGAAGGCAGAGCCAAGGGTCATCTAACTGCGGTGTTTTCAGCGACGTACTAATTGCGTACTAATTTTTTTCCGACTGATAAATAAACCCCGCGAAATATGGAGAATATCACGTGACTGCGCTCCCTTCCCCCCCCCCCCCCCGGATTGGGGAATTGTGGATGTAGTTGTGTTCGTATAATTAAAAAAATAGCACATGTAACGATTTCCCACCACTACCTTGAAAAGAACAGGGGACAGCATTTACTGTCCGTCCGTCCATCCGTCGGCATTGCTTAAGATTAAAGATTAAGGACAAAAGGGCTCCTCTGTTATTGCTTTGTTTTCTTCGTTGCTCTAAACCTTCATTAAACTTGCTTTTATCCTTTTACACAAGGCCCATGGCAGTCCCAGTTATCCAGGAGTCACATACCTGAAAGCCAAGTTCTGTTATCGGGACAATAAAAGCCGTATAATTGAATTAATAAATATTCCAATAGAAATGTGGTCGCCGCCTGGGGCTTGATGAAGGTTCGTAGGCGTCTTCGCAGAAAACCAATAAGCAAATGTTGGTAGCCTAGCGTCATCCTGCATATGGTACTCTTCTGCTTCGTTTCGTCTCTTTTTCTTCTTGTCGATCCTTCTTCTGACGTATTCCCTCGCCTCGATTAAGCACCAAGTTACCCCAACTGTCCGCCACGTTCTCCGCAAGGCCGTCAGTGCGCGTCAACAACGCATACAGTGCGCGTGGGATGCGTTTGATGCAGTTGTCGACGCAGCTACATCCAGCTGCGGCCACGTGTCGCAAAGAGGAAGCAGGACGTTTTCCAAGGCCGCTTCGACCTCAACGCCACGTGTTGCTTCGACCCATTAAGATCATAAAGTAAGTTTGTACAAGTGAGCGTACTTTGTAGGGCGCTTCGCTCCAGATTAAATATAGGAGGCGAATCGCGACTGTATACCAGCAGCATGCCACTATACGTGCGGGTTTTCCTTGTTTCCAGGCCACTTGCCCCCAACAGCTGCTGTTGCAAACTTTCGTTGGAACGAAGCGATACACGACTGTTGCAGGGGGTGCATGTGCTGATGTGAGGGGCGACAGATAAGATACGTTACTGAACAAATATATATATATATATATATATATATATATATATATATATATATATATATATATATATATATATATATATATATATATATATATATATATATATATATAAACGAGAAGAAAGGGGGTTAACCGAGGGACCCGATAATTATTAGTCATATAATGAGAAGCCTCTGAGCTAATATAATGAGCTAACACTCCCAGGGTTCTACTAGTACACATAAATACCCAAGAAAGTGGATGGGGAAACGCCGCCGCGGTAGCTCAATTGGTAGAGCATCGCACGCGACATGCGAAGGTTGTGGGTTCGGTTCCCACCTGCGGCAAGTTGTCTTTTCATCCACTTTAACTTCCATTAATTTATCATTACTTTATTTCATTTATTAAGCACATGCAATTTCCCCTATGTTGTACTTGGTGTCAGTGTTTGTTGGCTTCTCATTATATATATATATATATATATATATATATATATATATATATATATATATATATATATATATATATCGTGGCAGGCATTTGCCCACATAATTTCCACTACTGATATTTGCTGCACTTATACTGTGGAATAATCTACGCAATTCTGCTGGCGAACGCGTACGGCTTGACATTTTACGCATGCGTGCACTAACCAAGGTTGCTGGACGGAATTCAATCAAAAAGTTAAAAAAGTTGGCGTTCGATATCGTACAGTTTCCGCCTGTATTTCTGCCAGCTAATTACGGTGCATTTTTTTTTTCATTTCGTAACTTGGAAGCTTGAAAAAAAAAATTCCTCCCTACTTCCAGGCAGCGGCAATAGTGCTGGCGATACGAGACGCCGACTTCAAGGGTCAGTCGGCTCATGTGCTTACAGACTCGCAGGCAGCGTGGCGACTCTTCATGCGGGGAAAGAATACGCGGCCCACGACTGGACGTGGACCACGGCATTACGTGGTGCCCCGCGCACAACGGACTCGATGGGAACTAAAGGGCAGACCGCACAGCTCGAGGAAGCAACGGCCGAGCAGCGGCCAGAACCCTAGAGGAACCACCCTCCGCGGTGCGCTCCATATGAGAGAATCAGAGGAGGCAGAGACGGACCTGCGGCCCTCCGCACTCCAAACTAAATAGAAGACAAGCCCAAGACTGGCGTCGCATAAAAACCAATTCATACCCACACCTAACATAAGAAGCACCCAACATTACACGGACAACTGCCCATGGTTCGGCGCAAAACCCACGCTGGCCCACATAACGTGGGAATGTGCGGCTCGGCCAAGCAACGTCAAATCACCTTTTCTAAGTGTCACGGACTTCGTACGGCAGTGGCAGGCACTACTCACAAGCGAGGATCAGGGATTCCAATTGGCCCTCCTGGACCAAGCTCAGCGAGCCGCAAGAGCCAGTGGAGCCCTGGACTGAGGGCCGCACCCAGACCTGCTAAAACTCCGATTAACCGATCGATAAAGTTTTTTCTCTATCTCCCTGCCAGCAAATTCAAAAGCAAAACTTCAATGAATATAGGAGGTTCCAATATGGCAGTCGTTTCGCGCCTTCACAAGCAAAGTTATTTTTACCTGGCGATTAAAAAATAAAACAAAAATAACGGCACTTTCGCCCGACGGTCGAAGCGCTCACAGGGAGAGCAAGGTTCCGCTTAGCGCTTGAAATGCTCGTACGATGTTCTAACCGCAGGTGGTTGCGAATCCGCGCGTACGCGACCTATGTGGTTGCACCTAGGCTCCTACGTCACACTTAAGAGCATTACCACGCCGCGTGGGGCCTGCGATTGCATCGCACAAGCGCCAATGCGTTTGCCCGTAAGGAACGGTGCGCCAGTGAAATCACGTAACTTTCACATTCTGAACATGAATATTGCTTTTATACTTTTTTTCGAAAGTCTTGGAAGATTAAAGAGAATACGCGTGCGCTGTCAATGTAATTTGTCACAACTCTCGCTCGCGCATTGCAATTGTCAAAATTCCTGAGGAATAATTTAGTCAACAACGTAGAACCGGGTTTCAGCAACTTTGGCGGTTGAATAGCACAGCATATGTAGTTTGCACATAGGGCGCAGATAAACATGTAGCACCACATTTACACAAATTTATTGCGACCACGACGGCAACGGCGAACATTCGCCATGAGTTTCCACATAATTACAATCTCAAATAAAAGGCTGTCTTATTCTGATGTGCAATATTATGCGAAGAGATAAAAGACCGCGGTTATTACTTGTCCCGTGTTTACTTTGCAAGTCCCGAGGTGACCAGCAGCCACGTTATTGTAGACACGGTTATGAGTAATGGCTGCTGCACATCGTGGAACCTCTCCTATTTTATTTCTTGAACCTTATAGGTCGTAACGAATCATTTAATTTTGTACGCTGAACATCATACGTCGAAGTTAACATTCAAGCGATGGAAATTTCCCGAAAAGCCTGTTGCAGCGTTGTTGTTACTCTGTAGAGACTTTTCGATTGCGCATTGTTCAATAGCGAAATAACTAATTAAATATTTTACCGTACTAACTACGTTTAGTCAATTATCATCTCGTTGTACATGTGCACGAATGTACCCTCCACGACCAGAAATAAACCTGAAGAAGTTCCTTTAATTTCTCTTTCGCGTGGAACGGTGTTCGGGCATTGTTGGGGTAACATCCCCTGCAACGCGGGGGGGGGGGGGGGGGACTCTCTTTAGTGATGAACAAAAAGCGCGAAAGAACATGTGGAGAAATACATCCAAGGCACGTGCAGCCCTGGCTTCGATATAGCGCACAAAAACGGATGCAGAATAAATGAAGCCAGGTCGGCGTGTTATACTGCAAAAAGAAAATGAAAAGAAAAAGAACCAAAGATGTTTTCGGGCACAGCGTCTATTTGCAGGGCCTTCCAGATACGAAGCCTGCTTTTTAAGCGCAATGACCTACGCCTGCATAGCAGGTTCGAAGTTATATTGATCAACGTTAATCCCCATTATTGTTAGTGCTATATTAAGTCCGTGATCGGTCAAAATATTATGTAATCGTTTTCTTTTCATTATTGGTTGTCTCAGTGAGCAGTATACCGGCTTTTGTGCACCTGTTTTTCCATTACCGAGTAACTGGCGAGAATACGATGCTGTTTGGGAGTATACCGCATCTGTCCGCCTAAGGCTCGCACTTCTATTTCGTGGAATACTGATGCGCAGTTGGCGGGGCGTATTAATTACTGAAAGAAAAATTTCCCATATATATATACTGCATTGTAGGTGTAAAATAGAAAAAAAAAAGAGAAATGACGTGATTTCAAATAGCGGTTCTGCGGCCCGACACTGAAAATTCATGCAAGATATTACTTGCAAAGAGCAGTTACCTTTGTAATAGCAGCACGTGCACCTTACACAGGCACTACAAAGGCCCTTCATTTTCCGACACTACAGCTACACCCAGGGCCACTAAACGGATAAATAAAGTGACTCTTGAGCGACATACATTCCCTAGTCGGTGTCAACACTGATGCCGGAGCATGCATACGAATGTCACTGCAGCAAATTTCGAGGTGGCAACAAATAATCGAGCAAATAACATTCTTTTTATCTTTCGATGGCCAATATGCGGAGTGCGTTCTCTATGCTAGGGCGATCATTGTGCGAGCGCGCGCGGTGTACCTCTCGGCTCCCACCTGACGATGAGCACGTCCCCCTCGCTCTCGCTGTACGATTCCTTCCAACATCCGGAATCGCAAATGTATCGCTGCATTTTGCCTAGCAGTAAATCGCGACGCCGTGACTTCTAGCTCATCCGAAACCTGGCTGGTGGGTTCACGCAGTGTTCGTACTCATGTGGACGAGTGTACACCTCGCGTGCGCCGCGCTCTTCCTGGCGGGAAACGCTGACGCCGTCCCCTCGACCGGGCGAAATGATCGGGACCCCTGCTTGAGGCTTCTGCTCGACGTGGACCCCGGCGTAGCCGACGCCCTTGCGATCACGCTGGCGGCGAGGCTCCAGAACGTGTGCCTCGAAGCCATCACCGTGGTCGCCGGAAACGCCGACCTGCACACCGGCTACAACAACACGCTCAGGACACTGAACGTCGTCGACCGAAGGGACGTGAGTAGCGCGCAACGAGTCGGAAGGGCAACGAACCTGGGGACGTGTATGAACGCGATAGCGTTAAGGAGCTCGTGTCGCAGAAAAGCCTGTGTCGGCGTCGGCGGCGTTGGCCGTGAGCGATAAATCCCAGCAGGCATTTCATGAATAAAAAACAACTTGCAAGATGGACTGGGTGGGAATCGAACCAGGGTCTCCGGAGTGTGAGACGGAGACACTACCACTCAGCCACGAGTTTTTTTTTCTTTATTGTCCACTCAGCCACGAGTTCGATGCTTCAAAGCGGTACAAAAGCGTCTCTAGTGAATGCGGTGTTGCCTTAGAAACGAGCTGTTTCTAAGGCTCAGGCGTGCGTCGCTTGCTCAGGCGCACCTTTCGTTGCCGCGCCGAACGCTGCGTTGCTCGACGCTCACCGCGTCCGATGCGGGGCGCGTAGTCGCTGTGCCGTAGCCCATTGCCTTACACCCCTTGGCGGGTCGACAGGAACGCTGTCGCGTTCCACTCTTGAAGGCGAAGCTTAAGCGTCCTCCAATTTTTCTCGGGGGATCACTTTCGGTGGTATATCGCTCTCAGCGCGCGCTGATTGGTTGGTTGAGCAAAACGGCTCGAACCATCCAGCGTGCCGTGCACTACGTCACGCGAAAATGATGTGGCGTTTTCCACTGGTCTATTTGAATCACCCGCTCGCCACGGAGCGCTGTCCGTTGATCCGCCGAGTAGACTGGGATTTTCACCGCAGCTATGACGACACGTTGCCGTCACTTCCGGATTGGCAGGGTGGCTCGGCTGTTTTCAGCTCCCTTTGCAGCGTTGTTCGACATGGGAGACAGACGCGGGGCGCCCAACTTGTGCTACGCTCCCTGCCGTAGCATGCTCATTAATGGGTGAGCGTTATTTCGCGAGTACCCCGGGAAAATCTGTCTGTCCCGCGAAAAGTGTAATGCCTTGAATCTGTACAAAAATGCGTAATTTGTAAAGTTAAGAGATTTAATCGTTATAACAGTGTAAGTGTAGATGATTGGTGCCTTTATATAAGCCATAAGAAAGAACTGAAAAAAAATATGATCAGAAAGAAAACCGTCCTCGACAGGCCACCTTGAAAGCTTATTTTCCCGCAGAGAAGCGAGCTGTGGTTCTTCTAAGCGTAAAATAAGAATAACTGACTTATATATGTGACGACGACGACGACAACAACAACAATAATAATAATAAATCATTGGTGGTGTTAAAAGAAACAAATTACTGACATCGCCATCGCCGCGCGAAGGTCGTAACAAAACAGGAATAAAAGGGAAATAAAGTTAAGAAAAGGGGACGGAGACATGTCTGGTGAAATCGGTTGTGAAGGCACGCGTCTGTCTGATCTATATAGACTTGGCGTTCGTTTCATTAAATCATCAGTTGTCAGTCCCGCTTCGTGTTGACCCTTTCTTCAAATCTCGCGTTTTGCCTGCGGTAACTTCCCAAGATCACGAATAACGAACTGGCCAACACCCACACTCTCCTATGTTCAGTCTAAGCCGTTTACATGAATCTTAATTGCCTAAATATTCCCGTGATTTATCCGCGATGGACGGGTTTTGCTTATCGCGGTAGGTAGCGTAATATAGCATTATTTCTAGATGGTTCCAACGACCTGTTTCCGGAATATTACGCACGCAGGCGACCAGGAACCCGCCTAGGTATATGAGAAATTTTCGACGAACTTGAACAGCGCTTGAAACGAGCAGTGGAGATGAGCTACAACTGTCTTTTTCTTTCTCTAAAGCTCTCGTTCGTACTATAGCGCCAAATCGTTGCCGAAATTCTCTCTCCCGGGGAGCCGACTGGTTTACCCGGGGTCGATTTCGTCCTCGATGAGGCATCCAACCGCAGGTGACCCAAGTCGTCGCTCCAAGCTCCGGCGCAGGCTCCCTGAATGTGTTACTCTTCTCTGAGGATTTGTTTGATACCACTGTACTGAGGTTTAGGCACACGTTAATTATCCTGGTGGTCCTTCTGCGTAACATTCTTTTAAGCTCGAAAATAACTAATGCCCAATACGAATGGTTTCCAGGCTTTCTGTGTATGTTGGTGGTGCTATCACCAGTCCTTCATTGTCTGATCGATCGATAAGTCTAGAGCAACATCAGCGCTATGAGCGATACCACAGTGGAACGCTCCGGATTTGGACCCCCAGGGCTCCTTTGACCCAAGTCGTCGCTCCAAGCTCCGGCGCAGGCTCCCTGAATGTGTTACTCTTCTCTGAGGATTTGTTTGATACCACTGTACTGAGGTTTAGGCACACGTTAATTATCCTGGTGGTCCTTCTGCGTAGCATTCTTTTAAGCTCGAAAATAACTAATGCCCAATACGAATGGTTTCCAGGCTTTCTGTGTATGTTGGTGGTGCTATCACCAGTCCTTCATTGTCTGATTGATCGATAAGTCTAGAGCAACATCAGCGCTATGAGCGATACCACAGTGGAACGCTCTGGATTTGGACCCCCAGGGTTCCTTTGACCCAAGTCGTCACTCCAAGCTCCGGCGCAGGCTCCCTGCATGTGTTACTCTTCTCTGAGGATTTGTTTGATACCACTGTACTGAGGTTTAGGCACACGTTATCCTGGTGGTCAAAGGAACCCTGGAGGTCCAAATCCGGAGCGTTCCACTGTGGTATCGCTCATAGCGCTGATGTTGCTCTAGACTTATCGATCAATCAGTCAATGAAGGACTGGTGATAGCACCGCCAACATACGCAGAAAGCCTGGAAACCATTCGTATTGGGCAATAGTTATTTTCGAGCATAAAAGAATGCTATGCAGAAGTGTTACTTTGCCAAAGCTTTCTCTCCATTTCTGCAGCTGAAAGGCATTGTTTATGCTGGAAATAATGCGCAACATTACAGTAGGCTTCTATTACACTTCCAGCATAACAAATAGGCCCGTGTTACCGTGAGCTCTTCATTTACAGGTCAAGGTGAAAACCAAAATGGACGACGGGTGATCGATGCCACCGTTGGCATGGCCGCACCATCTCCCATTGTGACAGGAATTTCGAAAGCGCCTGTTGGACGTCCATTGAGTGTTTATTGATAAAAGAAGGAGTACATGGCGTCCGAAAATATGCGACGACCCCAACTCACAAGTTTTAGAAAGTTTTGCCATAACAAAAAGGTCAGAAGATACGCGAAAGCACAAATTAATGACGTATTGCGCTGACAGCTGACATCAGCGGTGCTTCAGTTTGAGCGCCAAATTGAAAAAAGTAGTGCATTCTTGGTTCAGGTCGCTTTGCGCTTGCTAAGTCCTATGCTTTTAGCGGTAAAGCAGGAAACACCGGGAGGACAAAAAAAAACACGAAAGACAGGTGGACACGGTATATATGCTACGCTACATGCAGCTCTGGTTTTATGGAAACAGCTGTGGCTTTACACATGCGAGCGCTGTCCTGATCACTCGCCGTTGTTATCTATACACTGACTTTTGAAACAAGTAGACTTTTGAACTAGGAGAGGTTTTTTTGTACCTCATCGTGGCGGCACGGTTTTAGGGCTAAACCTACTATAGTTTCAATATCACATGCTTAACTAGCCTAAACTGTTCTGGCATTTCGCTTTGGAGTCTATAGAAAGGAAGACAGCTAAGGAACAAAATGCAAACGCGTTATAAGATAGTCTGGGATGTATGGCAAGAATTTCGTTCAAAATGCTGTTAACAGCCCACACGCAAAGGCCACGGACCGTTGAGTGAACCCTGAGTCGTCACAGGCATATGCTGAATCTCTATCTACTCTCTCTCTCACATCTCTCTCTTCATCCCGATACCCCCTTCCACCAGGGCAGGGTAGAAAACCGGATACGCGTGTGGTTAATTAACCTCCCTTCCTTTCCTGTATTATATATATATATATATATATATATATATATATATATATATATATATATCACTTTATAAACGGTTTACTGTAGAGCAGACATAGACAGAGCATCTGGGACATTTTGTACCTCAGCCCATTCGCAGCTACTCATTTATAAACGAACAGAAATTCAGAGGAAGCTTTAGCTCCGGCCCGGCTCCGATGCGGCCTATTCAAATACATGTGAAACGCAAGAACGTTTTTCTGAGATAACCCCTGGACCGATTTTAAAGAAATTTGTTGCATTTGAGAGAGAAAGTTAAATTCTGGTGACTGTTGGAAGCGGAACTTCGATTTGGGGCCTCAATATTGTTCTTCAAATATTCGAGAGTCAGAAAAAAAATAGAAGCACGAAGTTTACAAATTAATAGCTAAGCATCAAAAACAGATATCGCGGTTCTGTAAACGGTATCCATTAGATCATTCAAGGCAAATAATTTCTGTACGTCAACTTATATATTACGTGAATTTGTTACGTTGTGTACGAGGCTTTCGAAAAAGCTGTATTTATCCATTACTAAATATATTGAGATTCATGTGTGACATATCAATTTTGTCCGCTTTAGATGATCTATGATATGCAATTCGCAGAATTGTCGTATCGCTTTTCATTACAGAGATACGGAGTTGTAAACTTGATAGTTTCCATTTCTGAAAATTTGCGGTTTTTGCCAATTTATAGTAAAAAATTGACGACCTAAACAAAATGAAATCGCAACCAACAGTCACTAGGTTTTAGGTTTTTTTTTTAAATTAAACAAACCTCGTCAGGCTTGGTGCCGTGGTAGCCGAGAAAAACGAGTTCTCCTTTTACATGCATTTAGATAGGAGCACACGAGCTAAAGCTTCCTCTTTAACAGGTGCGGCGCTATTGGCAACGTTTTCTCACAGGTGCCAGTTTACAAAGGTGCCGACCGACCGATCGATGGCCATGGGCGCACTGAGAAGACGTACTTCGGTCTCGACAACTTCGGAGGCGTCAGCGCTAAGTACCCGATGTCGAGAAACCCAGCTGCTGATCCCCAGACTCCCGGCTACATCAAAATGATCCAATCGGTGAAATATAACCAAGGACAACTAACTCTCGTCCTGATGGCCCCTTTGACAAACTTGGCCATCGCGCTGCTCGTGGCACCCGAAATTTCTGCGGGCATCCGCCACGTATACATCTTGGGTGGAACCCTTTATGGTGAGTGACAGCATGCGACAACGTACCCATGCGCCAAAGGCAGCTAGAGGCCTAGTTCGCTTCCTCTTTTCAGCATACACGGGCCTGTGAGATGCAGTGGCGCGTGCCGTCACAGAATTTTGTGCGCAGCATCTCCGTTTTCCCTCCTCGTCCTTTTCTAATCTCTGTGTGTCACTTTTCCGCTTCTCTGCAGAGCGAGGTTGCAAGTGAGACTTCTTCCTGATTAAGTTCCCTGCATTTTCTCTGTTCGCTCTCTGTCTCTCACAGACACACATTCTACTTGAATAACAAGAAACTGAGGCTGCGTAAAAATGTAGAAAGCTCAGGGGACAAATTTACAGGTGGTCGATAGCCTGGCAAAACTTCCTATCAAGGTGGCACAATGGCCAATGCTCTACTTGACCTGGCAGAGCATCGAGATTGCGTTCGGAAGAGGTAGGCGCACTACCACCTATTCTGCTTTTAAGGCACTAACTGATATTCAGCCTAAGCGAACCGAAGCAAAAGAAATGTTGATGTTGTATGGCTACAGGGCACTCATACACTTTAGGCTTCTCCTTGAGTGAGTGAGTGAGTGAACTAGCGAGTTTGTTAGTTAATTAGTAAGTTAGTTAGGCTTGGTTAGTTAGATAACTAGCTTGCTCGTTCGTTAGTTAGCGAGCAAGCGAGCAGCCTGGCATCGTGACACTTTACGGTGGTTCACTAGCACTACCGCGAAAGCTGTATGATGGGCACCTCTCGTGGTTGCAATGTCGCGGTCAGTGGGAAACTGCGGTCCGAGTGTATGGTATATTGCCGTAAATAGGGCGCCCATGGGGAAAGCAGCCCCTGCGGAGTGCATGCAACACATACAGTCGGCCGCAAAAGTTTACAGGACACGGGAATGGCCAGGAAAGCTGAATTCCCGCAAATGCTATACACACATAGCCTGGAATTTAAGTTCTCAATATGCAGTAGTCCTGGTAACCTGCGCTGATTGAATTATGAGTTTCGTAGCTCAACAGAGTAACGCAGTGGTGGAACAGCCATTTCACCTTTCGGCGCAGGTCCGCGGGCGCAGGCAAAATGAGGATTTGGCGGAGCAGCAGGCATTTTTGGCGCAGGCACCAACGCACGTGTGCTTACCATATGTCAAGGAAATCTTAAATGATATAGTCGATATGTTGTGTAGAAAGGTTTGCGCAAGGCTAACCTTGCAAGCATGTCCAGGAAATGACGTCACGCTCCCCCGCGCCGCGACGCACAAAGGGCGCTACGGCCGGGTTCGTCGATACGGCGCAGAGAAGGCATCACAGACATAGCGTCAACAAACGCGTGTTCATTAGCCCAGGATGCAGCACAGTGCGACAGTCACGGCTGGTGGGCGAATTCGGCTCACCATAACACCGGTCAAGTACACGCCTGCACGGAACACGACTTCATGCAATATACTCATGCCATGCCATGCACATTAGGGAGTTGTCGAATAGGGGCTACAAAGATTATGCGGTCGAAAAAAAAGAAAAAAAAACAAATAGCGTCGGCGCCACTGCGCATGCGTGAGACGCAAATTGGATTTTGCTCTTCCACCGGTGACGTTATCCCACCGAAATAGCGCAGCGACCCAAGTTTGACGCAAGAGTTTTCCGTCAACGAACATGGCGGAACCCACCGAAGTGGCGGCTCTCGCCGTGTACCACGTTCTGCCTCTTTCGCCAGTACCAGTCTGAACCATGCACCACGTGCGATTCTGATCGCAGCGGCTCTTTTCCATAACCGCCGCTATTATCCATAAGCATTGATAGAGCTTGACTTTAATCATAGAATGTGATATCCCCCTTCGGCAAACTCTGCGTTATAACGCGGGTTCTATGAACAGCGAAACAAAGCGCCAGCAACACGGTACAGCAGCGCTACACCGTACGTCCGACAGAGAAAAAAATGTCCGAATGACGAACCGGACGACTCCGACAGGCCCATAGTTTCTCACTGTGTAGTGACAAACTGTATGGACAGGTTTCCGCTTCCTTCTGTGATGATGACAATAGCGTACGTGCTGTTGGCTTTAATTTCAGTTTTGCTAGCTGCGAACCATCGACGGCACGAGGAATTATGGAGGCTTTGGAGCACGCTTGACGCAATTTTCCGCTAAAATGCCATTTTGGCGCAGGATGGCGCACAGAGCCGCTCTCGGCGCCGTTTGGCGCAGCTGTTCGACTACTGGCAAGAATTCCCATTTGTCGTGGACCACCCATCCCGTAAACTCTTGCTGCCGACTGTACGGCGATCGGCCGCCACACCTAGAAGAGTACAGTGAAATATCCCATAATATTCTTGCTTTTTTTTCTCTCTGCTGCAGGGAAAGGCAATGCCAGTCCTACTGCAGAATTCAACTTTTTCACGGATCCTGAGGCAGCGTTTATTGTTCTCCAAAGGGCCACATGTCCCGTCACTATTATTCCTTGGGAAGCAATCCTTCAGGCAACAGTGCCGTGGGTTAGTATTCGGAAGGCTGCCAAGGAGTGCTTTTGATTATTACGATTTATTGAAATGAAAAAAAAAAAGATGGCGCACGAGTACGGCGCCAACTACTCGGTGCTTTAAGCACAGGTCTTGGGCACGCACGTATGCTCTTCTGCAACCCGACAGACAACTTTCATAATCTTGTTCTATAAAGCATACACATATTTTACATACGCGCACGCACACACACACGCACGCACACACACACACACACACACACACACACACACACACACACACACACACACACACACACACACATATATATATATATATATATATATATATATATATATATATATATATATATATATATATATATATATATATATATATAACGAGAAGAAATGGGGTTAACCGAGGGGCCCGATTTTTATAAGTCATATCATAAGAAGCCAACAAACACTGACACCAAGGACAACATAGGGGAAATTACTTGTGCTTAATAAATGAAATAAAGAAACGATAAAGTAATGGAAATTAAAGTGGATGAAAAAACAACTTGCCGCAGGCGGGAACCGAACCCACAACCTTCGCATTTCGCGTGCGATGCTCTACCAATTACGCGAAATGCGAAGGTTGTGGGTTCAAGAAACTTCCCCACATTCGAGAAACTTCCGATACATGCGGGCGCGTCCCACGCTGAGCGATAACATTTGTTAGATGGTGAAAAGTGAGAGAGAGAGAGAGAGAGAGAGAGAGAGAGAGAGAGAGAGAGAGAGAGAGAGAGAGAGAGAGAGAGGGCTCTTTATTAGAAAAACAGAGAATTTTGCCGGCGCGTATATAAGCGCTGGCATGCTACTCTGTATAGAAATGGGGAATGGGATTAAAAGATTCCAGAAAAGAGTGGGAGAAAAAAAGGATAAAAGTAAATATGAAATGTCCGAGTGGACCTGATACTAATATTTACAGGTGGCATGGCGGGTAAATTTAGGCTTTTGTATAGGAAGTGTGCAATTTTTAAAGCTTTCCTATTTGACCAATTTCTGTCAGGTATTTGAACAATAAATCCAACACCCATAGCTGTTTTGAAGGGCCGGGCATTGGACCTAAGATGCTCGGTAACGTTAACGGTTAGTGGCAAATCATGTCCATTTGGTGCTCAAAAAATTGTCTCTCATCGCGGTACGCGGGGCATTCTAGTAATATGTGCTCAATTGTCTCTAAGTTGCGACAGTTATCACAGTATGGGTTAGTGGTAAGTCCTATGCGGTACAGATAATTGTTCGTGTATGCCACGTTCAGTCGAAGACGATGGTAAAATGTCTCTAAGTGTCGAGGAAGTGGTCGTGGAATTTTCGGTCACCCGAAAAGATACACGTATCAACATATACGATGTCACAGCTATCGCACATCACCTTCTAAAAGAAAGAAGGGCCATTTTACGTGAGGAAAATCAAGTAATTATTTTTTGTTCATGCCAGCCAGTTAGAGCGAATTGAAAAAAAAAAAAACGTAAAGCTGGCATGCTTCGAGCCAGTTAATTTCCTGCCCATTTATTTTTTCGGGCTGATAAAGAAAGACCGCGAAAAATGAAAAAAAAATATCACTTCGCCAACCGTCCACCCGCATCAAAAAAGCAGCACGCCCCCATATGATAATAATTAACTCTTTTATTAACAACCACGGGTAAACGGGTAAAATGTACCTCGCTGAAGATACGCCAGTTTTAGGTTCCTTTCATATTTCCACAAGTTCAGCGCAGCAATTAAAGAAAAAGCAAATTGCATTAAATAATAAATTGAATGGAATCAACAGGTGTATTACTGGCGGCTTCTGCACTTGACTGTGAACAATGTGCACTCGATTATCTTCGCGCAGAATGGCCTGCGTATATTAAAAACAAAATGCATGATAGCTGGGGCACCCTGTATATTGTTGTGGGCATAAAGCTTCGAAGACAAAAAAGGGAAGCTAAAGAATGAAGAGAACGATGTGAATTCGCGAAACAGAAGGCTTTGTTTGAGATTAGTTGATGAATAAAGCGTGCTATTGCCTGGTGTAATCTCCTCGGAACAATATGCATCGTACCCGTAACGTAACTAGACCCAAATTTTAAACATATATGTGGTACACGTTAGACCAACGACGTGCTGCTCGTAGTCGTCATATTTGCATAGTCTACTTTTCGAAGCGCGATCAGTTATCTAATCAGTTGCATTTAATTAGTTGTGCAACATTTTAGAGATTTGTTTTAGGGCATAAGTCACAACTGAAAAGTTTACAGTGTTCTCAGAAACACACAAGAAAATTCTTTGAACGATGACACCTTTCTAACGTGCTTCTTATTTCTGGGCTCTGAAGAAAGCCGGCGAAATATTCCCTCATCGTAGGGAAACCTCATAAGACACACAGTATATGAGACGTTTTCTTTATTCTATATACCCTCCACGTCCTTCCTTTGTGTAGGGTACACCCAACCAGACGCTTTCCTGTTGACCTCCCTACCTAAGACTATCAATATACTCTGCCTCTCCCACTCGCAGGACACCTACTACAGCATCACGAACAAGTCGGGCCGGCTTCAGAAGTTTCTGCGCGACACCACGGCTTACACTGTTCAGTGCTGCCTGAGCGGAGGCCAGAGTCCGGGCGGCTTCAGCGTGGGAGACTTCCTCGCGGTTCTCGCAGCAGCGGTCCCCGAGAGCGTCAGCCACACTGTGCAGCATCGCGTGAACGTCGAGAGGTGCGGCGCGTACACCAGAGGCCAACTCGTCCACGCGTGGGAGCCCAAGATCCTGCCGCGGGTGAAACGCAACGTGACAATCGTGGAAAGCTTCGACGTCGTCACTGTCGAAAAGTACTTCAAGTACACTTTCGACCAAACCGGAGCGTGATATATATAAAAAAAGAATTGCACCTTTCGGAACAACTGGCGCCTTTTACCGCTAGCATTCTTTCGTATCACAAATCGCTGCGGCGTCTCCGGGCACGCCAGCTGTGTGTGACGTATGTGACAAATTTTACTCCAAACGCCCGGCATTACCTACCGCGAATGCCCGCCCCCTCACCTTACCCCCCGTAGAACTCCCTTGCTCCACATACTATGAGAGTGGCGATTGGGGCTTGTTGGTTGTTCATCATGGGAACACGCAAGTTGTTGCGTGGGCAAGGAACAAGGACATGAGAAGCCACAAAAGAACACGCGCGCAGCGTTACTTGCACCGGCAGTCTTTATTTTCTACACCAAGCCGTACTGCACACCCCACGCGAGCCGCGATACAGGTGATGTGCAAGGATGAAGTTCTAACGAGGAAAGAAAGAAGACAACCAAAATACGGAGCCAGAAACCAGCAATGCTACCGCTTGCGCAAGAAATTCAACTCTTTAGCCGCCAATGCTATCGATGGCTTGCTTCTTCCCGATTGCCCAAATGCGTCGATACGCTCAGCCTCTATGATTGAGCGGGTAAGCTCGTCCTTATATCCACCAAGAATGACAGTGTCATCAAACATTGGGCGGCAACCTCAGTTCTGAGAATGGAGTGCAAGGAATCCGTCGGGTGGCAGCCTCTTCATCTTGTTGTGTTCTCGTGAACGCTCGTTTAAACACCTGCTGACCGGGCCAAAACAGTGTTTCTCGCAGGACAACGGGATGCGGTAAATTACAAATGACTCGCAATCCTCGAACTTATTCCTATGCATTTCTTGACACTCGGATTTTACTTCCCTTGCTGGATCTGTCTTTCTACAAACGCTTCTTATTGGCCATGAAAAGACAATCATTGTATTAACACGGAGCGAAACTTTCTTAAGGTTATGCTAGACTTTATACATGTAGGGGATTACGGAGATGTTCTTTCTTATCTGAAGTTGCGTAGGTTAGGGTATCAGAGTTGCCCGGCCTTGAGCGGATTTTCTTGAGCAGATTTTCTGCTCCTGACACCAATAAGTTCGTTGGATAGCCGATGTCATCTAAGCGTCATACCTGTTGCCGAAAACTCTGGTTCATTAAGTGCGGGCGGCTTCTTTGATGCGTGTTGAAGCAGATATTCGTTATGCTTTTTTGACTAGTTTCGAATGGCTGGAGTGAAATGGCAGAAGTCCGAAGGGTGTAACACTAGCACAACCGGTGGTCGGAGCATGCAAACTTCAAGAAATCCGATGATTCCGTCGACCGGCCATTCAACTGTGATTTCGAGGGGGTGAAGACGATCACTACATATATATAGAACTTTAGCACTCTCCTTCCGGAAATGGTCAAACGTGCAGTCAAGAAGCACTATAAAATTATACACATACCTAAACACTTCGTACATTTGATGCCTCGAAATGATCTGACAAGCATCTGTCTAGGCGAGCTAAATATATATTGTTAACACCGGAGCTAGGCAGGACCCACTGCATGGCATGGCATGGCAAGAATTTTGGTCCAGAGAAACTAAGGCCCTAGGGCAAAAGCCCCCAGGCCAAGTCGGTGGCTCCGCTCACGTAGGTACCGGTAGGCCAAAGGCTTTCCCGATGTCGTGAGCTCTCCGGACGGCCAGGAGTTGATCTTAGAGGACTTCTCTGGATATGCGTCGACTCCAGTCCCCCCCACTGTTGAGATCCGAAGCCCTTTGGTTGGGGCACAGCCAGAACATATGATCAAATAGACACGGAGCGTGTCCACAACTTTTGCACTCCGCGGGAAAATCCTGGTCAATTTTGTGAAGCGCAAAAGGTGTGGGATAAGATTTAGTTTGAATCATTCTTAATGTGACTGCCTGAGCTCGGTTGAGCTTCTGATGGGAGGGGGGGGGGAGAAAAAACCTCCCGCCGTCCCTACAGTGTGAGGTGAAAAGTACAAAGTGGGTCTTTGTAGGAGCCGCAGTCATCCTGGAGCAGTTTCTGATCTGATGCGCAGCATGTGAGATCTCGCACAGCACAGTGAGCTTGCTCGTTAGGATTGTAGCCATTGGGGCTGACCGAGTGGCCCCGATGAGCCGGAAACTAGACTAGGTGGGAGCTATCCAAATGCTCGTAATTACGAGTATTAAGACTGTTTGAATAAATGGAAAATCAGACATCCACCCGTTCGTAGCAATTGCTACAAAGGAAACCCATACGGTTTCCTCGAAAGAAAAGCCTCATAGTTGAAGAAAAATTCGTCCTGGTCCGGGACTCGAACCCGGGACCACCGCCTTTCCGGGGCAGCCGCCCTACCATCTGAGCTAACCAGGCGGCTAGCAGATGGCAGGGCGAAGTCGAATTTGCCGACAACACGAAGCAAATGCAAGAGTTTGACGTAGCAGTTCTGCGGAAACCCGCAAGGTGGAGAGAAGTAATGAATAAATGGAAAATCAGACATCCACCCGTTCGTAGCAATTGCTACAAAGGAAACCCATACGGGTTCCTCGAAAGAAAAGCCTCATAGTTGAAGAAAAATTCGTCCTGGTCCGGGACTCGAACCCGGGACCACCGCCTTTCCGGGGCAGCCGCCCTACCATCTGAGCTAACCAGGCGGCTAGCAGATGGCAGGGCGAAGTCGAATTTGTCGACAACACGAAGCAAATGCAAGAGTTTGACGTAGCAGTTCTGCGGAAACCCGCAAGGTGGAGAGAAGTAATGAATAAATGGAAAATCAGACATCCACCCGTTCGTAGCGGTTGTTCAACATGATGAAACTTGAAGTTAAGTAAAATTTCATTCTAAACTCGCACACCCATCCCATCTTCCCCAAGCATTATACCTGGAAGAGCTAAAGCACTCCACCGTGAGAGCTACGCCCAGCTATATGGCCACAGCTGGTGGCCCACACAAACTACACAATCGGGTGCGGACAACCCGCCTCAGCACCATCACTTGAAACCCAGCTGGACGACAACAGCGACGACTTGCACCGAGTCATTTAAAAATGACTCCTCTCTCTCAGCGGCTACAGCGTTCCCCTGCTGAATGCCAGGTTCACGGGTAGCGGGTTTGATTCCATACCACGGCGGTGGTATTACAATAAATTGCGGAATGTAAAACAGCTTTGGGAGCAGGTCCAAGACATATTGGTAGTCAAAACTGACCCGGAGCCTCCCACTGTGGCTTCACTCGTAAGTTACAACCCTTATTTGACGTAGTAGTTCTGCGGAAACCCGCGAGCTACGAACTACGATTGCTACAATTGCTACGAAAGGGTGGATGTCTGATTTTCCCTTTATTAATTACTTATACAGGGTTTAGTACAATACTTAGTACAAGGTTTTATCAGATTAGGTGCGATAGAAACTTCAGCTCAGCCTCGTAAAGAAAAATTGACGTGTCACTAACACAACAACATGGAGTACCTTGTACTCCATGTTGCCTTGTACGCATGCGTGGTGTTTTGGAAGGCTATATATGTCGAGTGCTTTCACCCTCATTAAACAGTTGAAGTAGCGCCCGTGGTGTCGTCGTCTTTCTTCTTGTGTGTGTTGTTTTTTGGCGCAAATTCTTTTCCGCATGCTTTCATTTTTCGCGCGCCCTTGAATTTACGCGAAATGCGCGATTGGAAACTGTCGCGGAGTTTAAGGACGCGTGATATTTTCAAGAAGGGATATACGGACGCACTGCTGGAAACTCAAATTTACTTCGCCTGCGCCTGCAGTTGTACCCCCAAAAACGTGGCGCATTCGATATTCTTGGCTGGGCAAGCTTGCGTTGCGACTGTTCTCTCAACTTCATACTTGGACATGAACCAGGCGGCGTGCAGTGGTCAGCGAGCCTGTTAGAGGCGCTTCGTCATCGTTGCCTTGCCTCAGTTGGGTCGGCATTGTGTGAGCGTGCCGAAGCAAGAAACTGGTTAAAATGATAAATTTGACGAAAATAGTAGATAAAAAAAAAGGAACTCAATGGGGCTCTAGGCCCAAGTAGCCGGTATGGAAAAAGCCTGAAATCGCGAAGTTTAGTAGCCACTAATGTAGGCCCCGAGCCCCCGATTCGTGTACAGTTTTATAAGCCGCGAATTTATACGGCTTCACAGCGTTATGTTTCTGGCGTTCCCCATCAAAGCAACGTGAAACCATCGATTTGTCGTTCCTTTATATTGAATAATTTGGCTGCCTCTCAAAACTGTAGCTGTTATTCTGACTCTAATGCTCATCATTTAAAATGCCAGCACTGAGGCCAAGTCGCCAAGTCGACAAGTCTGACTCTCAAGTGTTCGCCATCGATGATGCTAAAAGTTAAACCAAGTTGCAAAGTCGCGTTTTTAGTTTTATTTTTCCCTTTCGTGTGACGTCCTCCTTATAGACGATTTCTTTCTCCCGTTCCCTTTCGTTGCAGTGTGTCACCTAGGCGAATGCTTTTACGACAGTAAACCTCTCTGCGTTTAAATAAATGGCCCCCTCTCTTCATCCACATATTGCGTACCGAATTCCGTGCCGTAGACACACTGAAATTTCAGCATCCTGAATTCTCTGATCGCCACCAGCCCACATAGGTCTCCTGTCTTTTTTATTCTGCAATTGTCGCAAGTGGCGCGCAGGAATTCTACAGGCCTCAGAGTAGAAAACTGGAACACAGTACGCTTCGCCCTGCTTAGTGCTGCAGGACCAAAGTAACTAAGCACAAATTGACAAATTAACCTATGGACTTCTTATGAGTTGTGAATGGGATGTGCAGTTGAACGGCGCTGAGCAGTCCTTCCGAGTTTTGCGCTGCGTGTCATGTACCATAGTGGTACGTGCCGCCCGAGCCAGCAGGCAGCAGCAGCAGCTTGCGGTACCAACTCCGCGTGCCACCGACGCGGCAATTCCCTCTCCCCTCACTCAACGCCTTTTGCGGCAGCAGGTGTTCACCGTTCGCTCGCTCCTCCGCTCCGTCTTGGCTGCGCTCGTGCCGTGACGTCGTAGCCAATGAGAATTTAGGTGCCGTTTTGCTGCTTCAGACGCCAGCTTTTTCGGTCAATGAGCCATTCGATGCTTTCTCATCAATAATGGCTTCGAGCACATTCGCCAGCCACTTCCGAGTCATGAACGGCAGTTTACCGGTACCCCTGAAAAGTGAACTTTAAATCACCTTACCGTACCAGCCCTGATACTTGCAACGAAATTAAAGTACTTGTCGCGGTCAAAGCATTTCTGGGGTTTTGCGTCCCAAAACCATGGCATGATTATGAGGCACGCCGTTTACGCGGGTACATGGTGTCGCGACTATATCATGCACCGAGATTTTAAAATGTGCAAATGCCACGTAGCTGGACAGAACCAAGGTAATGTTGCTTGTCGTCGCATGAAGATACTCGATTATTTTTTTTTTGCATTCAGCCTAATTACATATTTAGTCTCAGGTTATTAATCAACTTCTCAAATATCAAATTTTGATGAAAAGTGTCAATGAGAAAATTGTAGAGCAACGTGAAAAACTCGTGGCACAGCTTTCCGTTGCTCAATACTTGCTACATAAAAGTATGTTTCCGAGCATGAAAGAACCCCGTGAATACACGCAAGATGCACCGACCGCCTAGTCGCGAGGCAAAATCGCGTGTTCTGGCGCACTTCTTTCACGCTCGGAAAAGCACTTTTATGTAGCACGTATTGAGCAACAAAAAGCTGTATCGGAGTGTCTTTTATGTTGCTCTACAATTTTCTCATTGACAATTTTAGTCTAATTATATTATTTTAGAAGTTGAATCATTAATTAGTACTGATTATATAATTAGGCAGAATGCGAGAAATAATATCAGTATCTCGAAACAACGGCAAACGTATTCTTGGTTCTGTTCAGCTACGTGGCATTTGCATATTTCAAAATCTTTGTGCTTGATAGTTGGCACACCCTGTGTAGTGGGGGACTGTGGATTAAATTTGACGACTTGGCCGGGGTTCCTTAACGAGCCCCTAAATATAAGCACGCGATCGTTTTTTGCATATCGCCCACATCGAAATGCGGTCGCAACGGTGTCAAATCTGCGACCACGTGCTTATCAGCGCAACACTATAACAGCTATGCAATCGCGACAGTTTACTTATAGCGGACAGTGACTGGAACGCAAAGTCATAAGCGTCCCATTATAACATAGAAAGGCTTCAGCGTGAGTTTGCGGAAGCATGCATAGATTTCACTCCAGCTGATAAGAGGTGGACGGCGTGCTGCCGACGTCCGGTGGTCTTCCTGTAATTCAATGGGTGCCAGCTGAAGACAAACTCGTTTCCCAAAGCCGATAATATAGCTGGACTTACGGTAGTACAAACTTTGCGGACACGGGATGTGGACTCAGCTTACAGAATACGTGGGTTACTGGGGCTCTTCGGAAGAAAGCCTCGCTCTGATAAGTACCTAGATGAATGGGACGATGACATGCTAGGCCTAAATGCGGTAGCCGTTACAAGAGCGAATGGCAACGCAGGCTATAAGCTAAAGCGCTTCGTTGCTGACGGCATAGGCTGGCAAACGATCTGTGCGCAGGCAGCGGGCGATCATCCATTCAGGGAAGCGGCGGGACTCATTTCCGTCCTCGGAAGTCTTCTCATGAGGCGGAGACGCGACACTGCGTCGGCTTCATGATGCCCATCTACTTGGCACCCTTGATAATCTACGGAACGCGGGTGAGTACGCGTTCTCTATGCCACATGCAAGCTCAAGGTGGAGACCTCGTGAAGACTCTCTGCACTACTCTAAAATTCGTCTGGTTTATCGCTTGCGAGAGTGCATTTAGTAAATTTTGTCTAATGACTTGACAGACAGACAGAAAAATTTGTTCACTGATTTGTTTCGCCGTCCGAATGCAACATGCGAGGGGGAGTTAAAAAATTGGCTGAAGGCATAGCTTGGTTAAGCCTGGAAGATTGCGAAAGCAATACCCTTGGCTGCGCCTTCGTTCGGCTGATGGTGTGGACATGTTTGCCCTTTGTTAAACTTATGGCTATACATCATCCGATATAGCGCAAGGCAGCGCGTCGACCACTGCGAGGAGCCGAGCTGTAGCCCCATTTATCCTCCTAGCGTGACGTCACACCAGCGAGCGCCCTCTCTCGGTAGCGCCGCAGCAGCGGCGCGCAAGGCTTCGCCTCCACCATCGATGCCGCGAGCTGGGGCCCCGTCTCTCAGTCTGGCGTGACGTCACACGGTCACGTGACGCGCTGCTGTGTAAGGAGGCGCCACGACCACCGATGGGTTGAAAGTGCGAGCAGTATTGCTTTCGCAATAAAAACTGAACTGTCTCCAAAAGAAGCAAAATTATGTCAGTTTAAGACAAAAGGCAATTATTTTGCTTTAAAATAATCTCCAACAGAGACAATACACTTGTCTAGCCTTTCTCCCACTGTTCGAAGCAGCTCCGGTACTCCTCAAGCTTAATAACGTTGAGTGCTCCTGCGAAGTTTCCTACTCTTGCAGAGTGGAAAATTGATCACCTTTGTTTATGGAAGATTTTTCTTTGAAAAGGCATAAAGAGGTGACTGGGAACTCGGTACTAATATGGCGCGTGGGGAACGTTGACTGACTGAACGTTGGCCGCATTTTTTCCTGTCTTGGTGAAGAAAGAGTCTTCAGGTGGCTCGGTACTTGGTTGGTTTCGGGGTCATATTGATAGCACCATGCAAGTTTTCTCATGTATAACAATTTTCGAAAGATCTCCGTCACATTGAACGTGATTACTCAGATTCTGGCACGAATTCAAGCGAATGTTCTGTTTCCTTTTTTTTTTCCTCTCTGTGAGCAAGCGGGAGGACGGAGGGGGGGGGGGGGGCGAGCGAAGATCATGGCGATACGTCTCATGCTCAATTCCAGGCTCAAAATCTAGTCCCAACTGCTCGAACGCACGCTAGCTTCTGAAATCTTGCAAATTGTGTAACAATGACTTTCGTTTGTTTTTGTAAAACCTTTCAGATCACCTCTTGGGTACGGCTGGTTGAAGTTTGGTCAAAATGAGGATGATCTTTACCGCTGAGTTTTCCTAATGGAACCACCGAAACCACTCGATGGTGTACGGGTCGGTAGCTTCTCCACAGACATTTTTGAAACGTTTCAAGCGTTTCTTGGCCGTAGTTCCACGGAGGAAACAAATGTCAAGGAAATTCGCTGTCCATTATGGACAGATGTCATGATTTCACGACCGTTTACGTTGGCATCGGCTAGGCTACTGGCTTGTGAAGTGCCCACCTACAGCACTCTAGTGGGAGAGCACAGAAATTCAATTACAAAGAGTTCCATACAGCCATTCCGCTTATCTTTGGAGTCCCCCGTCGTATACATATATGGGCTATGAGATACAAACACAAGACGTTTTTTTGAGGTCACTGACCAGCGCGAAAGTATAAGCCAGAATAATTTTGAACACTCGGGTCTCTTACCGCGCGCCTAAAGCTCACTTGAAAGTGCACTTCATGTATAGCAGAAAAATATAATCGAAGTCATGTTGTCAACTATTCGCGGAGCTCAAGAGTACGTCTAACGTCCTCACAATTCCTCCGGTGGTATTTTTATCAACTTAAGCACACGTATAGCAAGAACAATTGTTCTTGATTACATTGAAAGAAGCCGTAGTTCATACGAAATGATCCTTAAGTGCACTTAACATATTCGTCTTGTTACGGACTGACCTGTAGATCGCAATTTCTAGCGATATTGAGTGGCTTCGCCCCGCGGATGTTGTTTGTCTCTTCAATGCAGCTTTTATTCTGATTCGTTTAGTTTTGTGCGCGCCATCCTTGTGCCACATAATTCGTCCGGAAATGCTCTCTTCAGAACAATTATTTTCTTTTCAAGCAAAAGCGATAAGGAATTTGAACGCAAGCACGTGAAAGCGTGTGGTATTGGACTTGCCGCTACAGCTTCGTGACGGAAAATATCACCGCCCAAGCACTCCGTACAGATGGTTAACCAGCCAAGCTGAAACGTGCGACCCCGGTGTTTATCACTGAGTTAATCCCAAAGGTTCATTAAACGACGGCTTGGTAGGCTGTCGGATCCTCAGTAAGTCGCCTTGCTGCTTGCGCTCGGCTGCACGAGCCTGTTCTTGTGCTCGGGCAGCAGCATCGGCACGGCGGAGACGAGCTCGTTCCCGGTTCTGCTCGCGGCGTTGCTGAACGAAAGCTGCCTGCTACTCAGGAGTACGTATGACGCATGGCCTGCCCATATCGGAGCCGGAGAGAAACTGGTACGCGAGCGCTCGGCTACATGCGGCGGAGACCAGCGACGTCACCACTGGCGCTACCAATCGCGCACCTTTCTTTCTGTTTTCTTTGTCGAACATGGGCAGCGCCGGAGGAGTTTTTGGCGCACAGGCGACAGATGGGCGGACGAGCCAACGAATCGGTTAGCCGCATACAGCTTCGCTGTAAAAACAGCGTGAGACGCTGGATACGAAATTGCGCACAGGACATTGGTTTGGCTGCAAACATAAGCGCTTATTGCACGACGGCAATGTATGCGCGCATTCTTGTGCCATTACCACCAGCCCGGATTCCGAATCTGCAAGATGCAGAATTTATCCTGCGAGCGCCCAAGTTCTCCCTTGACAAGTCAAGATGCTGAGCCGTCAGGCAGCGGTGCCCTGCGGAGGAGCATCGGCGGGCAACATGTTCGAACGTGTCACCTAGTGTTCCTGTATATGCATATACAGGAACACTAGTGTCACCGAGTGCCAGACAGCCCGGCGCCGCACCTCCTTTTGCCTGGAGGTCACCGCGCGCGCGAACTTTGAACCGGGTGGCCAGCGCGGTCGCTGGTTGGACCTCTCGGACGACCGTCGAGTGCTGACTTTGTATTGGGCCGTTTGAGTGACAATGGTTCTCGGGGATTATAAAGCCGCGAGGTGGCCGCCTCGAAAACCGGATCCGCCGACCCACCGGGAGCCAGTGCCGCTCTCGACTGGAATGAGATGTGTCACGCGTTTTCGCCGGACGTCGCCGTGCGGGAACAGTCGCGTTTGCTGTGAGCACTCGGCCCCAGTGCCGACCCGTTCATGTCCTGTATAATGACCTGTATATAGTGTATAAAGTCCCTTTTGTTATTCTCATCGACGCCTGGCTCGGAGTCTTCGCTACCAACGCTCTGTCACGAAACGGGTGACGAGCGCTACGGGACCACAAAGTCGTAATAGTGGTGCAGCGGTGCAAAGTCGTAACAGTGGATGGCAGCTACGGGATTGACCGGCATCAGCTACCTCGGCGCGGTGAGTGCCTGAAGTTTACCTCAAACACCAGACTTTCTCTGACGCAGGTTATAGTAGCTTAGGGAAGGATTTGGTGTTGCATTGTGTTAACCTTGTGTGTTTCAAGCCTAGTGAGAGTGTTTTGAAAACCAGGGGATGCTGAGGAGGAAACGGGGCAGTGTGTGAAATACTTGCATATGTCTTACTAGTAGCATTATAGTAGCGTACGGCAGGTATATTCAAAAAGGGTAATCAGCAGGAGGACAGTGTGAACGATGGAGAAGTACAAGGTCAAGGAACTTCTCCAAATTTGTGAGGAGTTGGGCATTGAGTTAGGCTCAACCAAAAGAAAGAATGCGATCCTTGAGGTCATGGGGACTGGGGACGTAACGGCTGAGGAAGCCGAAGAGGCCTGGGCGGATATCAATGAACGTCGGGAAAGGGAGGAAAGGAATGAGAAGGAACGTCGCGAGGAGGAAAAGGAGGAAAGGAAAGAAAAGGAACGTCGGGAGTGGCAGGCAGAAAAGGAACGTCGCGAGGAGGAAAAGGAGGAAAGGAGAGAGAGGGAACGTCGCGAGCACGAGCTTAAAATGAAAGAGTTGGAGACCCGAAATAGCTCGCCGGCACCTAGTCTCACTTCTAACGGTCCAAGAATACGCGATCAACTTCCACCCTTTGTCGTCGGAGAGGATATGGCCAAATACCTCGTGAAATTTGAGCACGTGTGCGAACGGAATAGCATTGAGCGATGCCTCTGGGCACAGAATCTGTTAGCGTTGCTTCCTGGGGAGGCATCAGACGTATTAACTTGCTTATCGAAAGAGGCGTTTGAGAGGTACAGTGATGTGAAGGAAGCGCTACTGCGGAAGTACAAATTGTCGCCCGAAGCTTTCCGGCAGAGGTTCCGGTATGCAAAAAAGGGCAAGGAGTCGAATGTTGACTTCGCGTTTCGTCTAAAAGCCGACCTGGTGGAATGGCTGAAGGGCGAAGAGGTTTACGACGACCGCGACAAAATCGTCGAATACATCGCGTTGGAGCAGTTTTACCGTTGCATTGATGAGGATGTCAGGCTCTGGCTGTAAGATAGGCTAAAGGAGGTTAAGCTAAACAAGGCAGCAGAGTTAGCGGAAGAGTATTACACCCGCCGCAGCTTGCACAGCAAGGCAGTGCGCGTAGAAAAAGCAGATAGGAGAGATGGGTTTTCCGGGAAGCCCGATGAACGGAAGCAAATCACGCGTCGCGAGTTTCGGGAAGACGAGTCCCTTCCCAAAAAAACTGTAAGGGAAGGACAGAATGCATCTCAGAATGATGACGATGGTCCGAAACAGCGAAACGATACGACGCGTTCTTTTGAAAAACGGAAACCGTTAACCTGCTACAATTGCAAAAAGCAAGGGCACATCGCTGCAAGCTGCCCAGAGAGAATTGCTTTTGCAACAATACAGGAAACTCACAAAAACATACGACTATTGGAGCCCTATGTGCAGGAAATTAAGATAAACGGTAAGAAGTGCCGTGCACTTCGGGACTCTGCAGCAACTATGGACGTTGTTCACCCGTCTTTCGTCTCCTCGAGTGATTTTACGGGAGAGTGTGCTAGGATACGGCAAGTGGCCGAGGAGGAGAGTGTCTGTTTACCGATCGCAACGGTTATCATTGAAGGAGAGTTTGGGAAACTTAACACCGAAGCCGCTGTGTCAGCCGCCCTCCCGGAGCTCTTTTCCTACCTCTTCTCAAATAACTCGGAGCAGCTGCTGAAGGATCAGGGCAAATCATTCTTTACCGACGTGGCGTACATGGCGCTCACGCGATCCAAAGCGCTCCCGCTGTCGAGGGAACTTGACTTTGCGTCGGTGAGTGAAAGGCGGTGCGGCACACGGACTGATCAAGGTAACTTGAGTGGCGAACAGTCACGGGAGAGGCAGAGCTCGGAGGCTGGCCTAGGCGAGCGGGTCCTGGAAGTGAGTGGGAGTGACGCGTGCAGTGCTAGCCGCGATATAGACGCGACGCCGCAATTAGGCGACGCGGGCTCCACACTCGCTCCGGTTTCCGCCAGCTGGCAAGAGCAGGCGGCAGTTGAAAGGGAAACTCTGATTCGCGAGCAACAGGAAGACTGTTCAATAGCCGATCTGAGGAAGAGCGTCAAACGGGGAGTGAAAAAAAAGAGGGTTTCATTTGGCAAGGAATCTGGCTTATTGTACCGCCGCTACACGGATAAGCAGGGTCGCAAATATAAGCAGCTTCGGATTCCGCGAAAATATCGCCGGGAAAAATGAATGACCTCATTTGCTTCCTCAGTAGTATGTTTTCGGTCCAAGTGATTTCAAGGGGACCATTCTATTTGTCATTATTATTGTTGATTATTAATTGTTCCTGATATTTTGGTGTGTTGTTAACTTGAAAACTGGTTGTTTGAGCCTTGTGTACCAGATCGTACACCTGCCTCTTCTTGCAGCGGGAGCAAAAAGAGGGATAGCAATTCAGTTAGGTTGATTTGGATTATAGCCTTGTCTGGTGTTTGACGGGAGACAGCGGGCACTTGTTCGTGTTGGGTGTTGCCTTTTGCCGGTCGGTTTTGCAAGCTGCAGAACGACCAACCGGGACCAGTGGCGAGAAGCAAGGGCTTAGGAATGACCGAGTGGAGCTGGTCGAGGTGCCTTGGCGACAACGCGGTGAGCAGAGCTCCTGTCCTGGCGAGTGGGACCTGGGCACGTGAAGTTACCTGGCGTCCCGACACTGGACGTGAACTTGGACGAGCCTGACTATCGTGCGCGCCTGGCATCCGAGCCACGTGGAGGCAGCTCGTCTTCCCGGCGCCTTATCTGAGGGCGGGGATGCTGTTGTGTCATTACCACCAGCCCGGATTCCGAATCTGCAAGATGCAGAATTTATCCTGCGAGCGCCCAAATTCTCCCTTGACAAGTCAAGATGCTGAGCCGTCAGGCAGCGGTGCCCTGCGGAGGAGCATCGGCGGGCAACATGTTCGAACGTGTCACCGAGTGCCAGACAGCCCGGCGCCGCACCTCCTTTTGCCTGGAGGTCACCGCGCGCGCGAACTTTGAACCGGGTGGCCAGCGCGGTCGCTGGTTGGACCTCTCGGACGACCGTCGAGTGCTGACTTTGTATTGGGCCGTTTGAGTGACAATGGTTCTCGGGGATTATAAAGCCGCGCGGTGGCCGCCTCGAAAACCGGATCCGCCGACCCACCGGGAGCCAGTGCCGCTCTCGACTGGAATGAGATGTGTCACGCGTTTTCGCCGGACGTCGCCGTGCGGGAACAGTCGCGTTTGCTGTGAGCACTCGGCCCCAGTGCCGACTCATTCATGTCCTGTATAATGACCTGTATATAGTGTATAAAGTCCCTTTTGTTATTCTCATCGACGCCTGGCTCGGAGTCTTCGCTACCAACGCTCTGTCACGAAACGGGTGACGAGCGCTACGGGACCACAAAGTCGTAATAGTGGTGCAGCGGTGCAAAGTCGTAACAGCATGCTCGGCCCACAGTTGCCCTGACTAGCAAATACATTGACTATCTACGTGACAGCCTGATAGTGCATACGCCTCTATTTCGCTTTCCTGATGGTACTTTGTGCGAAAGCGAAATGCTTACGGTGCCAATAAAGGTGTGCCTCAGTGGTTCTTCGTAATTTTCCTAAAAAGGGGCACTCGAGCATGGTTTCTTCTTGCGCCTGCCTGGTATTTGAGAGGGCAAGTTCTTGACCACATAGCCAAGAAGTAATAAACATAAACAAAAGGTTATCGTGTGGCTTGGACTTTCTTTGGCTCTGAAGGTGTGAAATGAGGGCCGCCGTCTTGTACGCGTCCTGAAGCAGGGGCAATCTGACAGGCTGGGCCTGTACACTTCTTTTCGCAGCCGAGCCTCTGCCTGTACGCCATACTGCTGACGCTGTGCTGGTGGCTCACGTCGTCAGTTCCGCGCTGCGTGGCGGCTTTCGCCCCCGTCCTAACCTTGCCGGCGCTGCAGATCCTGAGCGCCGACGAGACGGCGGCCTACTTCTTCGCAGTAAGCACGTTCTCCGAACGCTCAGTCTGTGGTCAGCGAGATTTAAAGGGACACTAAAGTGAAAAATGATTTCTTCTGCATCAGTAAATTACCGTTCTACAACGCCAAAAACACCACTCTTATAACGATAAGACGTTTGGTAAGCCAGAAAAAGCGCAAGAACGAAATACGGGTGGCGACGCCTACTTAAGTTCCCGCACCTGGGGGCTGTGACGTCTTGGATTTTGGTGGCATCTGCTAGGGCCTACTAATTATATATAGCGGTACAGACTGACTACATTGTGTTCTAAATGAACCAAATAATAAAGATGGCAAGTTTCGGGAACCTTTATTCAGCCAATGCGGCCCAAATGCGAAAACATATATTGGAATCCCTGACGTCACGCTGACGTACCGGCGCTGGGGTTTCGGCGCGAAATTCAAATACTGATACTTGGACCTTCATTTTCTCATCTAATAATCGAACTACTTTTTTTAAATGACATTAAATGTCTTTTAAATGGCAGGGTTCTCAAACAATGCTTCATTAGTCTAAACTGATCGATTGTTTCGCTTTAGTGTCCCTTTAAGTGCGAGGCGGCTACGTCGTCACGGTGCACGCAATGACAAAAAAAGCTCATTCCCGAAATCTGATTGGCACGTGATTGTCACCAGTGAGATGAAGTGGGGGGAGTCGAAAGGCACGACGTTTAGTAACAACCGCATGAAACCTAAGATGGCGCGTAGCACGTGACGACGGTGGTCGGTTGGATGTTGAACGTTCGCCACTATACTGCCGTAGGGGTGCTGCCTCAGGGTTGGATTCTTATAGTACACGCAGGCACACGTCCAAGAAAGCGGAAGGAGAAACGGCGGTGGCCGTAGTTCAATCGCTAGAACGTAGTACGCGTAATGCCTGCCGGTATTGCGCGTCCGGTTTCCACAGGCGGCAAGCTGTCTTTTGATTTATTTTCATTTCCCTTCATTGAGAATATCAGGCACATCACAAACTTAACGGTTAAGTATTGCAACTTTTCAAATAAAAAGCACTTACGTTGTTCGAAACTCTTCTTGGCTTCGTTCTCTGTTCGGTTCATACCGTTGTTATCAAAGGTTAATCCCCTTTATTCCTTAATCTTTAATGACGAGGGACTAGAATAATGCAAATATAGAGTTCGGTTCTTAGTACGTTAGCCCAGTATCTTCGTCGTGCTATTGCGGCGAGATCCAATCGCAGTCATACCTGGGAATTTTGGACATTGCCCCTTCGGCAAGCTTCAAATATAGCAACGTCGAGAAGGCACTTCCTTCCTACCCGGCGTGGTTGCCTAGTGGCTTTGGCATCGCGCTGCTAAGCACGATATCGCGGAATCAAATCACGACCGCGGCGGCTGCATTTCGATCGGAGAGAATTTCAAGAACGTTCGTGCACCATGCGCCCCAGGTGGCGAAAGTTTTTCCACAGTCCCCCGCATACGGCGTGGCTTATAATCAGATCGTGGTTGCGGCTCGTAAAACTCCAGCTTAGGATACTTCCTTTTAATAATATGTGCATTTACGCGGCTTACTCGGCACTTGGTGCTACAGCAGTGCATCGGTCCTGACCAAAACACTCCTATAAGGAAGTGTTAAGTTCCCACCAAGTGCCGCAAATGTGCGTGGTATTAGAAGGAAGCACCCTCTCGATTCATGGTAAGGGTACAGCGCACCCAAGACAAGGACAACAGAAGGAACAAAACGACGACACGGCGCTGACTCTCAACTGATTGTTTATTGAAGACATGTCTAACATATATATAGGTGCCATTTATTAACCATGACATGCACAAAATACAGATATGCTTCGAAGCAACTGACAAACTGACGCATAATCAAAATTGACATTGGTAACGCAGTTCCTTGTCATGAAGAGCGATAGACGGTTCCCTGATACGCGCTTTGTCCCTAATCTTTATATTGTGAGCTTCGGCGATTTCTATTGTCAATTGGCTTACGTGTTTAAAAATGACACTACTTTTTTTTTTTAATTCAGGGCGACAACCGCACAACTTGCAATGCTCCGGGAGATGAAGTGGCGCATCCCCTTGAAGAGATAGCTCATGATCCCGAAGTCGAACATTCACACATCGCTTCGTTTGTCCGACGTACTCTTGACCACAAGATAATGGAATAGCACACACAACCTGCTTAGCAAAATTGATGTACCTGTTCACATGTTTGACAGTGCATTTTTCCTTCACTTGCTTTTCCTTCAGCAAATTATCAAGTAACGGGCATATGCGGCCTATGTTATGTTTCGCAGAAAAACGAACATCAGTGTTGTACGTTGAACCAACGTTCTTAAGCCCGTGCGCCATCTAGCTAGCATAAATGACCGAGGTATTCAAACTAAATTAAAAGAAAAAAAAACGTAGTTGTACCGTATGTACACAAGCTAGCGCACCGGCTTAAGAATGTTGGTTCAAGGTACAACATTGATGTTCGTTTTTCTGCAAAACATAATATAGGCCGCATATGTGCGTTACTTGATAATTTGCTGAAAGAAAAGCAAGTGACGGGAAAATGTACTGTCAAACATGTGAAAAGGTACATCAATTGTGCTAAGCAGGTTGTGCATGCCATTCCATTATCTTGTGGTCGAGAGTACGTGGGACAAACGACGCGATGTGTGAATGTTCGACTTCGGGAGCATGAGCTATTTCTTCAAGGAGTTTCGCCACTTCATCTCCCTGAGCATTGCAAGTCGTGCGGTTGTCGCCCTGAATTAAAAAAAAAGTAGTGTCATTTTTAAACACGCAAGCCAATTGACAAGGGAAATCGCCGAAGCTCACAATAAAAAGATTAGGGACAAAGTGTGTATCAGTGAACCGTCTATCACACTTCATGACAAGGAACTGCGTTACCTATGCCAATTTTGATTATGCCTCAGTTTGTCACAGTTGCCTCGACGCATATCTGTATCTTGTGCATGTCATGGCTATCAAACGGCACCTATATATATGTATATGTATATGTATATGTATATGTATGTATGTGCGTGCGTGCGTGCGTGCGTGTGTGTGTGTGTGTGTGTGTGTGTGTGTGCGTGTGCGTGTGCGTGTGCGTGTGCGTGTGCGTGTGCGTGTGTGTGTGTGTGTGTGTGTGTGTGTGTGTGTGTTAGACATATCTCCAATAAAAAATCAGTTGAGAGTCAGCGCCGTGTCGTCGTTTTGTTCCTTCTGTTGTCCTTGTCTTGGGTGCGCTGTTACAACCCTTACCATGAATCCCAACCAACTGGCCCAACTTGCCGTCCTAATGCACCTTCTCGACATTGATAACAAAAACTAGTTGGAGCTCGTCAGACGGCTCGAAATGTAATTTTTGAAAATGTTGCCCCTGGAGTTACATTAGTTTGTTGCGGTCAAGTTGAACAAGTTGTGTAAGGAGAAACGTCCAATATCCCTGGATATGATATGCAGATGATCCTCTAATTTTCCTGTTGTGGAGCAACATTTGCTCATCAAGCTATGACTTTGCTCCAAGAGCAAAGAGGAGCATGCTCTACATGTTACTATTGCAGAGGAAGCGATGAACAGTGGCCGAATAAAGGAAGTCCGAGAGAAGTATTCGGCTGGAACTCTCAGGAGGGAAGTTACACGCGGAGGCGCTCGTCTTGTTCGACCACTGTTCAACCAACCATCGCTTAAAGTCAGCACTTTCGAGTAAACTCTCCTGCTTGGATTCCTGCAGAGCAGGTCGCTCGAGGTGACCGCTCTCCTGGTTTTCCTGACGGCTCTGCACACGACGGGCAACCTGTTGCCGAGGATAAGCTTCAAGCTTTGCAGCCGTTTTGGATTGCAGGTGCACGCTTGTTTCGAATGCTGTGAATTGTGCTCTTTGTATACCAGCGGTCCTTTATAACGCATTATTTCTTACGAACTGTCGTAGCCATATTTTGGTTGGTAGGTTTCATTACAAAAACATACAAAAAACACTGCAAAAGCAAGACGCTGCGGTAGCTTAACTTGGAAAAAGTAGAAGAAAAAAGCACCTTTTTATCACTTCATCATCATCATCATCATAATCAGCCTGGTTACGCCCACTGCAGGGCAAAGGCCTCTCCCATACTTCTCCAACAACCCCGGTCATGTACTAATTGTGGCCATGCCGTCCCTGCAAACTTCTTAATCTCATCCGCCCACCTAATTTTCTGCCGCCCCCTGCTACGCTTCCCTTCCCTTGGGATCCCGCCCGTAACCCTTAATGACCATCGGTTATCTTCCCTCCTCATTACATGTCCTGCCCATGCCCATTTCTTTTTCTTGATTTCAACTAAGATGTCATTAACTCGCGTTTGTTCCCTCACCCAATCTGCTCTTTTCTTATCCCTTAACGTTACACCTATCATTCTTCTTTCCATAGCTCGTTGTGTCGTCCTCAATTTGAGTAGAACCCTTTTCGTAAGCCTCCAGGTTTCTGCCCCGTAGGTGAGTACTGGTAAGACACAGCTATTATATACTTTTCTCTTGAGGGATAACGGCAACCTGCTGTTCATGATTTGGGAATGCCTGCCAAACGCACTCCAGCCCATTCTTATTCTTCTGATTATTTCCGTCTCATGATCCGGATCCGCCGTCACTGCCTGCCCTAAGTAGATGTATTCCCTTACGACTTCCAGTGCCCCGCTGCCTATTGTAAATTGCTGTTCTCTCCCGAGACTGTTAAGCATTACTTTAGTTTTCTGCATATTAATTTTTAGACCCACTCTTCTGCTTTGCCTCTCCAGGTCAGTGAGCATGCATTGCAATTGGTCCCCTGAGTTACTAAGCAAGGCAATATCATCAGCGAATCGCAAGTTACTAAGGTATTCTCCATTAACTTTTATCCTCAATTCTTCCCAATCCAGGTCTCTGAATACCTCCTGTAAACACGCTGTGAATAGCATTGGAGATATCGTATCTCCCTGCCTGACGCCTTTCTTTATTGAGATTTTGTTGCTTGCTTTATGGACGACTACGGTGGCTGTGGAGCCGCTATAGATATCTTCCAGTATTTTTACATATGGCTCATCTACACCCTGATTCCGTAATGCCTCCATGACTGCTGAGGTTTCGACTGAATCAAACGCTTTCTCGTAATCAATGAAAGCTATATACAACGGTTGCTTATATTCTGCACATTTCTCTATCACTTGATTGATAGTGTGAATATGGTCTATTGTTGAGTAGCCTTTACGGAATCCTGCCTGGTCCTTTGGTTGACAGAAGTCTAAGGTGTTCCTGATTCTATTTGCAATTACCTTAGTAAATACTTTGTAGGCAACGGACAGTAAGCTGATCGGTCTATAATTTTTCATGTCTTTGGCGTCCCCTTTCTTATGGATTAGGATTATGTTAGCGTTCTTCCAAGATTCCGGTACGCTCGAGGTCATGAGGCATTGCGTATACAGGGTGGCCAGTTTCTCTAGAACAATCTGTCCACCATCCTTCAACAAATCTGCTGTTACCTGATCCTCCCCAGCTGCCTTCCCCCTTTGCATATCTCCTAAGGCTTTCTTTACTTCTTCCGGCGTTACCTTCGCGATTTCGAATTCCTCTAGACTATTTTCTCTTCCATTATCGTCGTGGGTGCCACTGGTACTGTATAAATCTCTATAGAACTCCTCAGCCACTTGAACTATCTCATCCTTCAACTTTTATCTTCAACTGTTTATCACTTCAACATGTTTTAATAAAAAAGTGGTGAGGAAAAAATTAGTAAGATTTACACTTAGCTAGCTTACTCTTCTATACGTGCACGTCTTTTAAAGTAAATCATTCCAGTAGCTTACTGCGTACCTTGCAATAAGATTCAATCTAATGCTGAAGAGGTCAATTCATCAGTGCCTGTAGCCGAGACCGACCACAAGAACATGTTGATGGGCTGAACACTTTGATGTCAACAATGCCTGCAGACTCGCAGCTGATCTGCTAGTGTAGCTTGTGAAGGATTGTGCATATAGCGTTCACCCACCGCGGTGACTAACTTGCAATGACGTTTTGAGGCTGAGCACGAGGTCGAGCGTTCGATACCCTGCCACCGCGGCTGGATTTCGTATAGGGGCGAGATGAGAATAAACAGCGCGGGCTTCGATGAGGGCAAAAATAGGAAACTCGCCCATGATAGGCGTTCACGTTCGCACAAATGTCATTACAAATTCTCGGGAGAGAAATTTCGACCGCTTTGGCGCGATCCGATGGAAGCATTTGAGATTAGCAGAGCGTACGCTGAGCACTGTGGTGTCAGCAACGTTTCTGCCCCACTACGCAGTGGGGACGGACTTCGTTAAAAAAAAAAAAAAGGCGGCAATGAGATTGTTTTGACGAAGTTTCGATGTTGCGTAACTGGAGCCGAGTTATTTTTGTTTGTGTGCGAACTCCTTACAACTGCCCACGTGCCTCTGTAAATGTTATATGCCTGGTATCGCGCGTTTCCTCGGCTCATGTTTTCGCGAGCCGCGGTCCAGCGTACACAGCGCTTGGTGAATACGTGCTCAGAATCCTTCCAGAACTACGACGGGCCTGGATCATTCTGAGCACCTTGCCATTTTCTGTATATGTGTTTGTGTCTTTCGTTACGCTGCAAAGCACGAGGTCGCGAGATCAAATTCCGGCTTCAGCGGCCGCATTTCAACACGGGCGCGTGATGCAGAAACGCCCCCGCGCCGCGCTTTAGACGCACGTTAAAGAACCCGAGGTGGGTAAAATTATTTAGAAGTCCTCTACTACGGCGTGCATGCCTCATAATGCGATCGTGGTTTGGCACATAAAATCCCCCTTTTTTTTTTGCATTCTGAAAATATAGCTTAGTTGGTGGTAGCGCGCGTACCGTGCGGTTCTTCCCTTATTGCCGTCGTCTTAGCTTGCGTCAATTCGTTCGCCAACGTTAGATTTAGACTGACGCCAAAGAGAACCCTGAAATGAGTACTAGCACATTTCTTCCTTCTGTTGTAGTAAACATACCACAGGCTTCGCTTACCTAATGGCACTTATCAAGTATCCTGGTTTGAAAACACGTGAGATATTTGAGTACGATATTATAGTTGCTTCGCGACTTTCTTAACGTTCTGGCTTTCTTTTTACTTTTATGCTTGGCATGCGTGATAGGTTTTTCAATAACCCAAATACTAAACTAATTTTGTGTTTCTCTTCATTGCCTATTAGGAATGATATTGCGCCACTTCATTACTTTCATACGTTCATTCAGTCGCGATGTCTAGAATTCCAACGCATTTTTTAAATTAAAATTTATCCACGGTACCCTGAGATGTTATTTAAATGATCCGTGTATTAGCTGCAAAGACAGATGATGTCGCCCTCTACGCCCGCGTGCTTACTCAGGTTCGTCCGCTGTTCGTGGGCGTGGCCTGCGTGACGTACGTGCTGGCGCTGTTCGTACACGAGGGCGTGGTGGCCTTGCTCTTCGTGATGGCTCTCGAGAAGGTGCTCAGCTGTGTCCACGAGAGCGAGCTCGACAGGACGATCATGGAGCGCTACAAGGAGCCGTAAGCTATCCTCCCGCCGCCATCTATATTCGCGAGACTCCTCTGACAGAATCGGCAAACTCGAACAGTGGGTCGTATAATGCGGACTTGAGGCGTAGCGTAAATGATGACACTGCGCCGAGGGGAACATCATCGTCGATGCTTTGAGACTCGCAGCTGATCTGTTGTAGTGTAGCTTGTGTAGAATTATCCGCACAGCGACTTAAGAGGAAGCTTTAGCTCGGGCCCAACTCCGCGACGCGGCCTATTCAAATACATGTAAAACGCAAAAACGTTTTTATGAGATAACCCCTGGACCCATTTTGATGAAATTTGTCGCATTTGAAAGAGAAAGTTAAATTCTAGTGACTGTTGGAAGCGGAATTTCGATTTAGGGCTTGAATTTTCTTAAAACGATTTTCAAATATTTGACCGTTTGAAAAAAATAGAAGCACGAAGTTTATAAATTCATAGCTCTGCATCAAGAACCGATATCGCGGTTCTGTAAACGGCATCCATTAGATCATTCAAAGCGGACAAATTCAATATGTCATTTTACATCTTACTTGAATTTGTTACGTTGGTTACAACGGTTTTGCAAAAGTTGTATTTCTCTATTACTAAATTTTTTTATATTCATGTGTAACATATCAATTTTGTCCGCTTTAGATGTACTATTAGATGCAATTCACAGAATTGTATTATCATTTTTAGTTATTAAGTTACAGAGTTGTAAACTTGATAGTTTCGTTTTTTGAAAATTTTCGATTTTTGCCAATTTTTAACAAAAAATTGACAATCTAACTCAAAAATTGGAAACCAACAGTCACTAGATTTTAAGTTTGTCTTTTAAATGCAACAAACCTCGTCAAATTTGGTGCAGTGGTTGCCGAGAAAAACGAATTCTCCTTTTACATGTATTTAGATAGGAGCACTTGAGCTAAAGCTTCCTCTTAAGACTCGTCCACTGCGGTGACTAACTCGCAACGGCGTCTTGAGGCTGAGCACGAGGTCGAGCGTTTGATACCCTGCCGCTGCGACTAGATTTATTATAGGGGCGAGATGGAAAAAAAAAAAGAACCTCATGCATTTAAATGAGGCGAACGCGAAAGACCCCCCACGTGGTCAGAATTCATCCGCAGCGCTAGGTCGTCCCTCACAGCCCGGTGTTGGTTTAGGATGCAAAATTTATATTTTAACGTCAGTGAAAACCGAATCGCGATTGCTTCGTTCCCTACTTTTCTTCGACTTTTTTTTTTCTTCCTGTTACTCTTGTACCACGTGGTATACGTTTAGGTGTTTGCAACCGTAGCGTGGCGAGCACTTATTAGACAGTTTTAGTTACACGTACGTAGCGGCTTTGCGTACGTAGAGCTTCTACGTGTGAGCAGTGCGCATGCGTAGAACGTAGCGGGCGCGCGCGCGTCTCACGGACGTACGTGAGATTCAATTCTTTGCGTGCGTTTCTTACGCACGTAGACAGCTTCGCGCGGGAGTTCCGCAAGATCACGAACAAGCGATAGCGGTCCGCGCGCGCGCAGACAGCTCGCATCGAAACACGGCGACAGGATTGAATTGGCTACCGCCGTGTTCACATTTCCTGATAGATGGAGCTACGGGGTCCCTCTTGGCGTGCGTCGCGTACGTGTAGCTAAAAGCGTTTCAGATGGCGTGCACGTAAGGTACGTAGGCTTTTCACGTTTGCGTACGTGAAGCCTCTACGTACGTGTAACTAAAACTGTCTATTACCTTTTCCTGTCGTTCATTTTTCAGCGACAACCGCGACTGGCTCCCGCTACCGCTCCTGAAAAGTGGCAACGCCTCGCCGCCCGTTGGGGGCGCGCGCACGGACAAGCTTTTCGATCAGCTGGCCAAGGCCGTTTTGAACCTCAACGAAGCCGAGGCACATCGGTTGGTCGTGCCCTCTTTATGAGCGCAATCTTTAACAACTCACCGCTTTGACGAGCAAAGCAAAGCTTCCCACCCGCCGTGGTTGCTCAGTGGCTGTGGTGTCGGGCTGCTGAGCGCGAGGAGGCGGTATCGAATCCCGGCCACGGCGGCCGCATTTCGGTGGGGGCGAAATGCGAAAACACCCGTGTACTTAGATTTAGGTGCAGGTTAAGATCCCCGGGTGGATGAAGTCTCCGGAGTCCTTCACTGCGGCGTGCCCCATAATCAGAAAGTGGTTTTGGCACGTAAAACCCCACAATACCCTCATGTGAGGGCCCTTAGGGGTAATGTAAATAAAAAAAAAATATTCTTTTAAAGCAAAGCTTCCATCCTGAGCGTGCTCTCTTTTTTTTTTGACACATCAATTGTTTTTTATGCCTTTGTCGTTGCGGCTACATCAGTCGCCCGTCTCGCCGTCCTGTCTTTGGCATTCCGATAGTATGGAGTGTCAGTGATGCAACAGCCGTTTCACCTTTCGCCACAGGTTGTGGCGCAGGCAAGATGCCGATTTGGCACAGCAGCAAGCATTTTTGGCGCAGGTTCCTACGCACGTAAGCTTACCATATACCACGCAAACTTTAACTGATATAGCCGATATGTTGCGTAGACGGGTTTGCGAGAGGCATACCCTGCGTGCAAGCGCGGTCAGGAAAGGACCCGATGCCCGCCACGCCGCACAAAGGGCGCTACGTACGGGTTCGTCGATAAGGCGCCGAGAAGGCATCACAGACCATAGAGTTTCTCACTATAACACCTAGAGGGTAATCTGGCGCCACCGTCTATGGGAGTTTCTTAAGGGGGCACCGTGCCGTCATGGGAATGACGGTATATGTGTCTGCGAGGCTCGTCTTGGCTGGTGTTGTAAGAGGCTTCGTCTAAAACGTGGATATGGCTACGCAAATAACGCGTTCTCAAAGTAAAATCTTCATAAAATATTTCCATTCACGCATATTACATCTTTACTCACCCACAATGCACGAACAAGTGAAGAAAAGAAAGAACAGACGACCAACTGTTTTAAAGCGAGCGCAAACCTTGTCGTCTGTCCTCCAACTTTAGCGGCCCGCTGATACTTTTTACGTAACATATAGTCGTACACACAATAACAAGTTCTCATAGTTAAACAAAACATGTTTTCGCGTAATAATAAAGCTAAAACAGCTTTTCACGTGCTGTTCTAGTAGAAAATGAATCATTGAGACAGACGGAACGGTACTTGCCAAGCGCGTCTTCAAGGTGTCCTGTCTCTACGAGAACGATGCCAATCCGAATCCACAATATACCGGCATTCCCATGCATACCACAGCGCAGCAGCGCCAGATTTCCCTCTAGGTAATGTAGTGAGAAACTCTATGTCACAGACAGATCGTCAACAAACGTTTGTTAACCCAGGATGCAACACAGTGATGCAGTCACGGCTTGAGGGCAAAGGTTCACCGCGAGACCGATCGAGTATGCGCGCCTGCACCGAACACGACTTCATGCAATATACTCATGTCATGGCATGCACATTAGGGAGTTGTCGAAACCTGAACATCGCCCCCGAGGGCTCCGTGGTCGCTGCGCATGCGTTAGCTGAGAGAAGGTGAGAAAGGAGGACAAGTTGACTTTACCGGATTTGACGTCACATTATTGTTTGTTTTTGCTTTTATGAAATAACTACTCTCGAACTCAGACGGCATGGCTTGCGTCTCGTTCGCGCGCGTATGTATCGGTGTGGTCCGCGTTTAGTTTTTAGCGAATGCTTAGAAGCTTCAAGTTGCGGACACAGCGGTGGGTCAGGGTTTGATGACATTTGTTGCCCAGCTGCTAGTGCTACCGCGACGTACTTGGAGCAACGGTAAGTGTTGTGCGATTACCCGTTCTCTTGGTGACACGTAAAAAACCGGTTGCGCATTCGAGCTGTGGTCGATGTGATCTCGAAATTCGAAGGAACACGAAACGGTTGTCGCAGGTCCCGCAGTGATCGCAGTATAATTTATTCGTTCGTGCCTTAAACACTGCAGTTCCTACGCGTTGCACCGATGTAAAAAAATGACAGCGACATCTTCCACGCGCCAGAAATGCATGCACTCAACTAGCGTGGATGTCGTCCTATGATGTTTATCGCGTTCTTAAGTCTATTTTTCTCCATCTCTATAGGATGACTACGCTATGCCCTTCTTATTTACCCATGCAGCGCATTGCTGCATTTAATTACCTTTCTCACTGCTGACCGCGGTATGGGCGTCAGAGGCTTTCATTCGTTGCAGTGAGATAATAAAAGCGTATTTCCTTCACTCAAAGCTTCTTAGTAGCTCCTTTGCGAGCCGTGGAGTTAAATCATACAATGCGTACATTGTGAGCGAGCTGGTAAACGAAACCACTTTACTGCTGCTGCTACTATCACTTTTCGGGAACTTTCAAAATTAAACATATATATATATATTAGTATGAATCGGCTCACCAAGCTTTATATGCACGTCCGTTGCTTTCGTTCATAGATCATGTGCGTAGCTTTGCAACCGTGACCGATATTGTAGAAACAGCAAGGAGACAGATGACACAAGTAATGTGTCTGCTTTAATTGTTGTATGTGCTGTTTATAGAATATCAACCAACTCCGCGTAGTCGTGCTGTTTACGGCTAAAACGTGTTTTTTCTTGTTACATGAGGAGCATTTGCTTCTAATTGTGGCAGTAACGTTGTGCATTGTCCTCGGCCCAGATCGCTGACTGTATGCAAGCTTGTCTAATTTGTTTCACTTTGCTGCTGTCTTTACAGCTTCTGCTTATTTCCTCTGCCTGCACCTTATATTTGTTGTGTTTATCGAGACCTGGCCTGTCTCTGCCTTGTTGAAGACAAATGGACACAAGCACTGGTTGCTGTTGGTTTGTTTGGTTTGCTCAGTCTGAGCGTGGTATGTATATCCATTTGCTAAAAGGGTATGCAGCTGCGTCTAATGCAGGTACTGCTCATCTAAAGGTAGATTTAATAAGTAGTGGTTTGAGTGAGAATTAGTTGGTTTGAGTGATGTATGACACCAGAGAGTTATTGTTCTAGAAAGGAGACAAAGAGAGTCCACAAATTTAAGATATGGAGATGCTTAACCATTTAAGTGTTCTAAGTTGCCATGAAGTGTTACACACATTTAAAATTTCAGTTGCAAGAGACATAGTAGAAGAAGAATCCAGAGGATTTGCTGCCAGATGTCTTGAGACAATAAATTGTAGAGAAAGCATTATAGTGTGAGCTGCCAATGATTGTCGTCAGCTCTAACCCATTTTTCTATGTAGTCACTGTTGCTTCATTGTCTGTTGCCATCACATGCTTGTTATAAACAAAAAATTGAGCTGCATGATTCCCCTGATTTTTCTCGCTCATAAGATACAAATGTTTTGATTTCGGGTGCCTTGGGGCCTCATGGTAGAAAACGAGTGTTTATTAGCGAGTTGTCAGCTTCTAAGATCATGTGCTTTGATATGTTGGTGTTTTAAAGGATACTACACGTCTGCCATCATAACTGTGAGTACTGCTGCCTAGCACTCCCACGGCTATGCTTAGTACATATGCGCAGCTATCCAAGAAAATTGACATTGGGACAACTGCCGTTGAAGCTCACTTGGTAGAGCATTGCAAGCACAAGGCAGAAAACGTGGGTTCAGCTTCGTTGTCTCTTATGCAAAGCATTATCATGAGCTGTCTCCTGGCTTCTTCATACATCCAGTCAGATAGGCTCAATAATAGTTAGTAATGTGCCTGATGGTGGGTTGTTAATCTGGGTCCTTAGTGCAGCAGCCCAATTCTTTACCCATTAGGCTAAAGATGCGCATGCATAGCGCGCCAGATTAATCTCATTGGTTATCTCGTAGCAGATAATTTTTTCAGATGTTATGTGACACAGAGTTTGGGATTCACCCGTTTCAGCTCAGATGCAACAAAGCAGGTGTTGTGTCTATTTCGGTGAGAAGTGTGTGCAATTGTTTTGGTTTCTCTGTGTTGACGTAGTGTGCTTTGTATTTCATGTGGTGTTAGGCATTACCTCAATTGCAGCTTCAATGCTGTGCCCATAAAAGCAGTTGTAGGTAGGTGCTCAGGAGTAACGGGAAGCTCATTCTTCCTCATTCTCTCTTGCATACAGCAGGTAGTGGGTCCAGTTTAGTGCCATGCACCTGTTTGGTGCATTTCCTTGTTCTTATTCTGCTGATGTGTTGTACATAGGGGGAAAGTCAATCCTCTACATCATGGTTGTCAGTGCCGCTGAATACAGTGCAGTCTGAGTCTCGCTGCCTTGAAATGTCATAAGAGGTGACATCTGGGGGTAAAGTAGCATCTTGCTGTACCTTGTCATCGGGCATAGCCAAGGTTGTGGTTGCGCAACCCAAGGATCCTGGAACTTTCTGTGGGACCAATGGCACCGATGTTGAAAAGTGGGTGGCTATGTACGAACGTGGGAGTGGAATCAACAGATGGGACCCCACGCGTGTGCTAGTTAACCTGTTGTTCTACCTAAGAGGCACGGCAAATGTGTGGTATGAAAACCACGAAGAGGAGCTAACCAGCTGGGACCAATGCAAAGAGAAGTTGACAGAGTTGTTTGGCAAACCAGCCGGCCGTAAAATTGACGCAAAACAGGAACAGGCCTCCTGTGCCCAATCCCCCACGGAGTCCTATCTGTTGTACATCCAAGACATGCTGGCACTTTGTCGTAAAGCAAACCCGATCACGACATGACAGAAGCTGAGAAGGTCGGGCATGTGCTTAAGGGTTGCTGACGACGCCTTTAATCTGCTCATGTGCAAAAGCTGCTCTACAGTTGATGTTATCATTAAAGAGTGCCGACAATTCCAGCACGCCAAAAGCCGATGCGTCTTGCAACCATTCGCCAGACTTCCCACTACTGCTGCAACGCCAACGTGTGAAGATCAACCCACACACCAGCCTGCGTCGCCATCGGAGGATGTGGTGCGAATCGTTGACGTGAACTGGATGCGATGGCGCCTGCATTTCTGTTTGCCTATCCCTGATGCTACAACATTTTCAGTCCCCTTCTTACAAGCCATCATTCACCAGGAAAACATTGGCTTACGTTCTGTCTGTGCTGTTGCCAATCCCAGAGCTAACAAACGCCCTTCTACTATTTTTGTTCCACCCCGACGCTTCTCTCCGTGTTATCGCAGCCCGACTGAGTAGAGAACTGCGGACGACCAGCCGATATGTTTCACCTGCTGGCACATTGGTCATGTCGCCAATACTTTCACAACTCGTGGCCCTTAACACTTCGCATGCCAACCAACCTGAGCCGTTTTGATGAAAATGCCCGCAATGTTATGCCCACCGCCAAATCCAACAGCGGCAACTTTGCTAGGAACATGTGGTACAGTCGCTCACCATCGCCGCACGGACACCAGTCTCGTTCACCGCAAACACGTCGCCCATCTTCGCGTTCGCCACAGCCACGTTGCCTTTCGTCCCCTGTGGCGTTTGGCCGCATCTGTTCGTAAAACTAAGAAATGCAGCCCTCAGAGGTGGTGCTGCATTGCCTAATGTTGCAGCAAATCCCCTGTCTATGCACACAAGGAGAAGTGTAATTGGCATTAAAATAGACAGCATAGCTGTCCAAGCACTCATCGACAGTGGAGCCCACATACCTGTGATGAGTGCTAGCCTGCGTAGTCGTTTAAAGAAGGTCCTCACCCCAGCAGCTGCCCGAGTGCTTCATATGGCTGACGGTGGAATGCTGGTTCTTGGAATGTGTACTGCAAGTATAGCTGGCCGCCCTACTTCTGTTCTCTTTACTGTGAGCGACATCTTCCCTCACAACGTTATCCTAGGATTTGACTTTTTATCCACTCATTCTGCTCTCCTCGACTGCACGGCCGGCGTTCTTCAGTTAGAACTGCCTCAACTCACCGATGCTCCGAGCACCGCCCCACCACACTTGTGCTCGCTTTGTGATGTGCGTCTGTCACCCGAAGCAGTTACTTACGTCACTTTGACCGCCCAGCCACAGGTTCCTGATGGTGAATATGTGATTCGCCCCATCATCGATGTGCTTTGAACTGGTCACGGTTACTAATAATGACATTGTTTTACCTCTTCTGAATTTCAGCCTGTGCCCTCAAGTGATTCCGGCCAGCATGTTCTTGGACAGCGTTTCTAGTGGTTCTGAATTTGATATTGAGAGTCTGAATTCTGAGAGTGGTTTATTAGTGCCAATCGCAGCGCCCAGCTCTAGTTCCTTAACAGATGACTTTGCGAAAATGACTGCACTTAACCTCACCTCTGCACAGGCCAGGGACATACGTCTCCTGCTTGAATCGTACAGTGGAATCTTTGATTTCGGCAACAGGCCTTTAGGATGAACATCTGTTGTTCACTATCATATAAACACTGGAGACACAAATCCTATTTGTCAGCGTCCGTATCCTGCATCGCATGCTGAACGTCGAGCCATCCAATCAGAGATGGGCAAAACGCTCCGCAAAGGGGTCATCGAGCCATCAGCCAGCCCTACGCCTGTCGTCCGTGTGAAAAAAGAAAGATGGTGCTTGGCACATTTTCGTCGATTATTGCCACTTAAATGAGATCACGCGAAAAGACGTCTACCCACTACCATGCATCGATGACGCCTTGGACCGCTTGCACAGAGCTAAATACTTATCGTCCATCGATCTTTGATCCAGCTACTGGCAGATTTCGGTTGATGAAATGGTTGGAGAAGACAGCCTTCATCACACCGGATGGCTTATATCATTTCAAAGTCATGCCCTTTTGCCTATGCAATGCTCGTGCGACATTTTAACTTGTGATGGACTCTCTTCTGCGATGCTACAAATGGACCACCTGTCTTTGTTACCTTGACGAAGCTGTTTTTTCTCCCATGTTGGGCAGCTGCCTTACCCGACTCACTGCCATTATTGCGGTCTTCTGAAAAGCTGGCCTCCAACTCCACGAAGTGTCAATTTGGGCGCCATCAGATTACCGTGTTGGGGCACCTCATTGACGCATCCGGTGTCCAACCAGATTCGGAAAAAGTTCGTGCCATATGCAGTTTCCCTGTGCCACATTCTGCTTCTTCGGCCTGTGTTCTTACTTTTATCGTTTCATCAAAAACCTTGCCAACATTGCTCGGCCTTTGACAGATCAAAAAGAACACGCCATTCTCATGGGGCCCAAAGCAGGCTCATGCGTTTGCCGCTCTCATCAGGTTTCTGACCACCCTTCCCATACTTGCCCACTTTGATCCATCTGCACCGACCGAAGTCCATACTGGCGCAAGCGGCCATGGCATCGGCGTTGTTCTCGATCAACAACAGAATGGTACGGAGTGCGTGATAGCTTACGCCAGCCGCCTGCTGTCACCTGCCGAGAGAAATTACCCCATCACCGAGTGGGAGTGCTTCGCTTTAGTTTGGGCTGTCGTCAAGTTCCGGCCATATTTGTACGGCCGTACATTTTCGGTCGTTACAGACCACCACGCACTCTGCCGGCTGTCTTCCCTCCGGGACCTGACAGGACGGCTTGGTGGCTGGGCTTCGTGGCTCCAGGAATTTTCATTTATTGGCAATTACAAGACTGGATGCCTCCACAAGGACACTAACTGCCTCTCGTCACCCCGTGGATCCACTTGATCCTTCTGTGCATGATTCGGTGACCTGCGTGATGGCTTTCACTGACATGACTGACATGCGCACCGAACAACAACGCGACGAGTCCTCACAGTCCATCATTGCCGGAGTGCAATCACTCTGACAGCACTGACGGCACATGCCGCATGTTCTTGCCGCGCAACGGCATCCTCTACCACCGCAATATGAATGCTGATGGCCCTGAGTTGCTCCTTGGCCGCCCTCGTCATCTGCAATCTGTTGCTTTTGAACAACTTCACGATGCACCGACGGTGGGACACCTTGTAGTTTTGCATACATATGATCATGTACAACGCCGGTTCTTCTGGCCAGGTCTCTACTGCTTTGTGCACTGTCATGTCGCAACTTGCGAATTGTGTCAGTGCCGGAAGAAACCTCCCCTACCACCTGTCGGATGACTCCATCCAGTTGAAGTTCCCTGTGAACCGTTCTCTCGCTTAGGCCTTGACTTACCTGGCACTTTTCCGACGACGACTAGAGCTAACAAGTCGATTGCCATCGCTACTGATTACATGACATGCTATGCGATACCAAAGGCGTTGCCGACTAGTTGTGCAACAGACGTCGTCGATATTCTCCTCCATGACGTCATTGTCCACCATGGTGCACCTCGACAGTTATTACAAACCGCAGCTGCTCATTCTTGTCTCTAGTTGTCGACGACCTCGTCCGCTCTTGTGCCACTGAGCACAAGCTGTCCACCGCCTACCACCCACAAACAAACGGTCTTATGGAATGTCTCAAACGAACAATCACAGAGATGCTGTCGATGTAGGTCTCCAACGATCACCGTGACTGGGACACCACGCTGGCCTACGTGCCGTTTGTGTATAACTTGTCCCGACGTGACACTGCAGGATATTCACCCTTTTATCTTTTGTATGGTTGCAACCCCACTTTGCTTATTGACATCATAATCCCTTCTGTGCCACGTGTTGCAACTGACCATGCTCATGAAGTCATCGATCGCGCTCACAGGGCATGTCAAGTCACCCGATCTCGTTTATTAGCCCCGCAGCATATACCAAAAGAGTTATGACTGATGCCATCGCGATGTTAAGTTCGCACCAGGTGCTTGGATGCTCCTTTGGTCACCATGTCGTCGGGTTGGCCTCTCCCAGAAGCTTCTGTCTCACTACACAGGGCCTTATGAAGTCCTAAGTCAAGTTAACGACATAAATTGAGATTTCGCCACTTCAGTTTGATGCATCCTCAAGTCTGACGCCTGTTGACGTCGTGCATGTTTCGCTGCTGAAGTCATACTTCGTTCACGATTCTTTGCCTACCATGAGCCGAGACGGCGCTTCACCACCTGGGGGTCCTGTTACGGAAGGATGAAAAAAGAGAGGAAGAAGACCGCAGCACGCAGCACGCTGCCTGCTGTTGGTGGTCAGCCATCTTAACTACTCTGCCTCATCTTGTATATTGACACGTGTACTTCTTTATCTTTATTGGGCGACCACTTGTCGCCGCCTAACAAATGTTATCCCACAGCACAGGACGCGCCTGCATGTAAAAGAAGTTTCTGGAATGTTATCGATGGTTCCGTCCACTGTCTTTCACCGCAACTTGTGTTATCTGATTGCATGTGTGCGCGACGCGAATAATGTGGAACATTGTGGAAGGCACGCAGGTCCCAGTGACTGCTCCGGAACATTCGACGACAGATGTATAAAAGCCGACGCGCTTGACCCGCTCATCAGATTTTCGACGACCGCCGATCGTGTTCGCCGCTACCATCCTTCTTTGAGTGTAGCCTCTTTTGAGGGCACAAGTTCGCCCAATAAAACGCTTGTTTCGTCAATCATAGTTTTGCTGCCTTCTCAACCGTCACTACCACGTGACAATATATATTGTAAATACAGTCTTTCTATACTCCCAACATCCCCGTAACAGTATGCTTTGCCTCTGGCATGTTCATGATCTCCGATGGTATATAAAACTGTGATGCAGACTAAGTTTCACAAAGAATTATGTTCCGTCTCTTCCTTACAGGCTGCTGTGTTTCAGCTAAATCTGCTTTTCCTGTGTCCAGTGGTCTTGTCGCTCAATTAGTGCTTGCCTATTTCTGTTACACTGCAACCTCTCTTCTCCTCTCTCCTCTTGTCCTCCTGTCCTTTTACACTGCTGCAAACTTTTAGATTTCAATACTCGAATGATTAATACAAAGATTGATGCTACCATATTATATGTGACGGCTGTCATGACGGCAATAATTTAGGTGGACCTGAAACTAAATGAAAAAAAAAGAAAACAGGCATATGTGAGTAGGAATAACTTCCTTGTGACAAAACTGGCTCCATGCTAAACTTTGCCTCAAGGAAACTGGTCTTAAAAGTCTCAAACCCATTTGCGCATACTGCATAAGCCAAGTTTTCCACTTGTCAAAACTGCAGCCGCCACAAAGTGTTAGGAAAGAGGCAAAGAAACCATGCCTTTGCATTCGTACTCTCCTCACAAAGCTTGTGTCATAATATATATGCAATCACTCACCATACACAAACACATTGGTCAACACTGCAATGTTTGGAAGAACCCGAACCAACACTATGTAGCCATTTACCTGCAGTATGCCTCCTGTAACATGAATCCCCACTGTGCTTGGAATCCACATAATTTTTTTTAATTTCTCAGGCATTTGGTGGTAGAGGCCAATGCATTAGACAGAAATCCTGCTACACTGCAGCAATGTTCAGAATGTAGTATGAGGTTCTCTGTCTGGCTGGAAGTTGAAGATTGAAATTATATTAGTCGTTAAAATATAGTAGCCAGTATTGAAACTACACATGCACTCAAGGCTGAGCCACATTATGAGAACACGGAAGAGCAGAAACACACTTGAGCTGCATTGTGTAGCTTTACCAACAAGCCCAGCTGTACACTGAAGTAAGGCATGTTTTGGGCTAGTCTGCTCGTAGCTTCAGCAAAATTTTAAACTCTGCGAGGAAGACAGGACATGAACAAAAACATAGATGCATGCACAAAGTGTAGACTTCCGACTGGCTTTGTTTGGTGAAGGCAGAGAGTTTATAAGGTTCTTCAAAATGGCAAAACAAAGAACATTCGCAAAGAAATTGTGCACGAGGCAGTGACAAAAAATAGCAAGGCCACCTGTGCATTAAGAGCGCAGTAGAGTCCCAATGTGCCCATCTAAGAATTCTATTTCTTTCCTTGATAGGGATCAAGAGGGTGAGCTAACTTAGTTGTCACACCTTTTAGCGATGTGGAATGCCTTGATGACTTCTCTTTCTGTTCTTCAGTTTGCCTTCGAAAGGAATTTATTTTGTTCCTCATAAGGCAGGCAGCTTTTGCTGTCGCAGCTCCTGCACTGCAAGAGGAGATTCTCAAGGAAAGAATTAAAGTCTTAGATGGGCACATTAAGACTCTCCTGCACTCTTAATGCAGACATGGCCTTGATATTTCTCGTCAATACCTTGTGCACAAATTATTTGCAATTGCTCCTTGTTTTGCTATATTGAAGTACCTTATATATTCTTTGCTTTCACAAAATAAAACCAGTTGGAAGCCTGTGCTTTGTGTGTCTATGTTTCAGTTCACGTCCTGTCTTCCTCGCACAGTTTAAAATTTTGCCTAAACAGTTGTATAGCTTGTGTATACGATGAGTAATTAATATTATGATGACTGCAGCAGAGCAATGGTCTAGTGGCATAGTGTCGACATAGTATAGAGATGGTACTAAGTTAAAAATTTGGAAATGCCATAAATTGTGCAATCAACTCTTATCCCTCGGTTTCCTACAGCTGCAGAGCACTTGACCACTGCAGCAGTCAGGCATGCTGTATATTGGGCAGTGCCAGGAATTGCGAGATCGAGACAGGCTGCCACTAGAAGTTCCTTGGGCCAGGTGATAACTCAAATGCATCCAAATATTTCTATATTTCGCTATATAAACCTTTGTAGAATGAGGAACTTTTCAAGGGTGAAGTTGTTTAACGGAAAACTATTACTAAATAGTGACCAGTTCCTTTTGTTTTGTAAGCCAGATTGCATGTATATGACATTGCTTACTGACTCTTAATTATTCTCGCTGTCCAATACAAGCATATGCACTCACATATGTTTTCAAACAAAACTATTGTGTGGAGCCATGTTTGTGGTGGAATAAAATTGGTCCCAATACAGAGCTTTGTGGCACACCAGATCTTACTAGCGATCGCAGAGAAGAAAGTTAATTAGTAGTTACAAATTGGTACCGGTTAGTTAAGAATTTACTAATCCAATTCGTAGTCCTGTCAATTCGAAGTTTACTGTCGTTTGTGTATCGGACCAAGCCGATGTCCCCTGGCCTGGGCGGTCCCTGGCGCTTCACCTAGTGGTGGCCTTTGAAAATAGCAGCGTGGCACCAGTGGTTGCATCAGCATCTAGGCTCATGAAGATAGACAGCAACGTGCACAGGGCAAGGAGTTCGGCGGCCTGGTACTCGTCACATTTGTGGAGAACACTATAGTTTTCGCGAGTCCTAGCCCCTACGTAGGGTACCAGTCTGTGCACTGCATGTGTGTGTGTGTTGTGCAGGATTGCTCGTTGGCAGCACGTGCTCATGCAGCAGCTGACGGGCCTTCGATGTGTTTCGCCCTGGTAGTGCAGTCGTCTTTGTGGTTCTAGAGCTGCACTGGCATTGCCCAAGAACAGGATATATTGGCATGGTGCAGAATTGCAGAGTGGGGGCGCTCCATTCTATTACCACTGCATTCCTTCAGAGTTGTGGTTTATGTGATTCCAGTCCTTTTGTCGGAGTTCTGACAGTTGAACCATTCCCACTCCTTGAGTGGTCGAACTAATCTACTCCAAACCTCCAATTACAGTAAATAAAACGCTTTCTGTATAATTACTTACTACATGCGCCCTGATGCGATAGCGTAGAGGTAGAGCATCTGCCTCACGTGCAAAAGGACTGTGGTTCAAATCCCGGTGCCATGCAATTTTCCACTGGTGGATAAAAAAAATCCACATGTTGATACAGCTGTATAAACAGGCCTGGTGGCCTGACCCCGGTGACCAGAACCGGTAATGCACTCCCTCACCAGAGCAGGATTGCCCATCTTGGTGCAGTACTTGGCCACAACCTTCTATATGAATAGAACAATAGTCCCCAGCAGCTACAAAGCAACTGACCATTGCAGCGGTCAGACCTGTGATGCAGCAGAGCGTGCTAAGAGTCTCTGGATCTGGACAGGCCGCCATTGGAATCTGAACCTGGCAATGTTTAATGCTAGAACGTTTTCTAGTGAGGAGAGTCTAACAGTGCTATTGGAGGAATTAGCGGGCATTAAATGGGATATAATAGAGCTCAGTGAGGTTGGGAGGACAAATGAAGCATATACAGTGCTAAAAAGCGGGTACATGCTGTGCCACCAGGGCTTAGCGGAGAGACAAGGACTAGGAGTCGGATTCCTGTTTAATAAGGATATAGCTGGTAACATACAGGAATTGTATAGCATTAACGAGCAGGTGGCAGGTCTTGCTGTGAAACTTAATAAGAGGTACAAATTGAAGGTCATACAGGTCTACGCCCCTACATCTAGTCATGATAACCAGGAAGTCGAAAGCTTCTATGAAGACGTGGAATTGGCGATAGGTGAAGTCAAAACGAAATACACTATACTGATGGGCGACTTCAATGCCAGGGTAGGCAAGAAGCAGGCTGGAGAAAAGTCAGTGGGGGAATATGGCAAAGGTCCTAGGAATAGTAGGGGAGAGTTATTAGTAGAGTTTGCAGAACGGAATAATTTGTGGACAATGAATACCTTCTTCCGCAAGCGGGATGACCGAAAGTGGACGTGGAGGAGCCCTAATGGCGAGACTAAAAATGAAAGACCTCATACCCTGTGCTAACCCTGGCATCATACAAGATGTGTACGTGCTCGGCGAGGTGCACTGCAGTGACCATAGGATGGTAAGATCTCGAATTAGCCTAGACTTGAGGAGGGAATGGAAAAAACTGGTACATAAGAAGCCGATCAATGAGTTAGCGGTAAGAGGGAAAATAGAGGAATTTCGGATCAAGCTACAGAAGAGGTATAGGGCTTTAACTCGGGAAGAGAACCTTAGTGTTGAAGCAATGAACGAAAATCTTATGGGCATCATTAAGGAGTGTGCAGTAGAAGTCGGTTGTAACTTCGTAAGACAGGATACCAGTAAGCTATCGCAGGAGACAAAAGATCTAATTTTAATGCCACCCCTTATACATAGCTTTCATTGATTACAAGAAAGTGTTTGATTCAGTCAAAACCTCAGCAGTCATGCAGGCATTATGGAATTGGGGTGTAGACGAGCCATATGTAAAAATACTAAAATATGTCTACAGCGGCTCCACAGCCACCGTAGTCCTCCATAAAGAAAGCAACAAAATCCCAATAAAGAAAGGTGTCAGGCAGGGAGATACAATCTCTCCTATGCTATTCACAGCATGTTTACAGGAGGTATTTAGAGACCTGGATTGGGAAGAATTGGGGATAAGAGTTAATGGAGAATACCTTAGTTACTTGCGATTCGCTGATGATATTGTCTTGCTTAGTAACTCAGGGGACCAATTGCAATGCATGCTCACTGACCTGGAGAGGCAAAGCAGAATGGTAGGTCTGAAAATTAATCTGCAGAAAACTAAAGTAATTTTTAACAGTCTCGGAAGAGAACAGCAGTTTACGATAGGTAGCGAGGCACTGGAAGTGGTAAGGGAATACATCTACTTAGGGCAGGCAGTGACCGCGAGTCCGGATCATGAGACCGAAATAATCAGAAGGATAAGAATGGGCTGGGGTGCGTTTGGCAGGCATTCTCAGATCATGAACAGCAGGCTGCCATTATCCCTGAAGAGAAAAGTGTATAACTGGTGTGTCTTACCAGTACTCACCTACGGGGCAGAAACCTGGAGGCTTACAAAAAGGGTTCTACTTAAACTGAGGACGACACATCGAGCTATGGAAAGAAGAATGATGGGTGTAACGTTAGGGGATAAGATGAGAGCAGATTGGGGTGAGGGAACAACTGCGAGTTAATGATATCTTACTTGAAATCAAGAAAAATGGGCATGGGCAGGGCATGTAATGAGGAGGGAAGATAACCGATGGTCATTAAGGGTTATGGACTGGATTCCAAGAGAGGGGAAGCGTAGCAGGGGCGGAAGAAAGTTAGGTGGGCGGATGAGATTAAGAAGTTTGCAGGGACAGCATGGCCACAATTAGCGCATGACCGGGGTAGTTGCTGTTTATTTAAGCATTTTGCAAATGTGGCTCGCTTTTAAGCACCCCTTCTTATATCTAAAAAAACAGAAATGAACATCCAGTATTCTTTTTTAACTTTCACTAAGCTTATCGTATAGCTCAGTGTTAATATACAGGTTAAAATACAGTATTTACAGGTGAGGTTACAGAAAGCAGTAATAATTGGCAGTAAACACTGCTTGGATGGTGAAAAACATGGGAATCAGGTCATTTTATTTTCGACAATTTTTTTTGGCATAGGAGGCTAAGCAAATGGTGATGTAGCAACACTGTAAAGGCTGAATAAGATGGATGTGGAATGCGTTGATGACTTCTCTTTCTGTTTTTTATTTTGCCTTCGAAAGGAATTTATTCTGTTCCAGATAAAGGAGGCAGCTTTTGCATCTGCTACAGAACATCAGTGGATGTTGTGTGAAGCACTTTTTCCATGCTTTTTCACTACCTGAGCAAGGTAACTTTCTTGGTGCTTCATCACACAATTTATACAATCAACTTCCATTAATTCTACCCTCACGAGACTGACGGGTCGAATTAAGATGCAAAAACCTGCTGAAGCACCGTTGATTCATTTGGCAATATGTGCTTGAGTAACACGCCTCTGAAACGAATGTGCATCAAATTTCTATTTGTCCACAGTATAAAACTAAAGTAGAAACTCCACACCAAAGTAGAAACCTACGCGTACCTCATTTTTTAGAACGGCAGCTGATTTTCTAAAGCCAGCTTCGCTGTATTACAGCCATGATATGTGGTAAAGCATATGAATGCTACAACCACGGTTTTAGTTTCGCAATCGATTGCACAGCTAGGCAATTTTCGTCTCAATGTCCTTCGAAAACAAAAAGTGTTCGTTAGAATCAGGTAAGTACCACAACCGGACATTGTCAGCTACCGTTACTGCTTGAAAATCTTTCTCGGGTGGGTCAAAAATAGGCATTTCAGAGAGATGGCATTTGTTTAATGCATTCACTGTCTCCTAAGCTCTACTGAGACATGCGCTGCCACTAAAAGGGGTCATTATTGGGGTCTGGTCAAGTTCGCATTATCCGGCGAATGCCAGTTTTAGGATCGAAATGATGAATCCATAGAAATGCATGGGCGTTGGCCAGGTTCGAATTAACTGAAAAAATTAAATTAACCGGAGTCAGATTATTGGAAGTTTACTATACCCTTTTTTCTGTTGTTTGGATCGGACTGCTGGTACGATCTGTTGGGAACTCGGCGCTGACGCCCGTGGTTGTACCTGGGTCGCAAGCCCCAAGGGTAGCGTTGGCCTGGCGGCCTGGGGTACAACTGGAAGCATCCGAAGGTCCCGGCAAAGCATGAGTCGACTGGTAACAACGAAACAACTTGTTTATTTTAACATCGCAAAGAGTTGGCGGTCAGGTTGACCGAAGTAGAGAGACGGGAGAGCACTTTACTCAACAGAAGAAATCGGAGCCCTCCCTTTTGCGTCCGGGGGCAGCTGTTTTTATACTCTCGCAGTTGAGGGCAAGAAGGAACCCCTCAAAAGACGAGCACGTGAATGTACAATGGGCTAATGGTGACGCACACTGTCGTAGCGATGCCGTAGCACCATGACGAGCACGATCTCGTAGCACCCTGTCGAGCACGATCTCGTAGCACCCTGTTGTAGCGCTGCCGGTCGGGCACAATGACTGTAATGAGAGGATGGTCCCTGCTTTGGCATCGCCTGTTTCGGGCACAATGACTGGAATGAGAGGATGGTCCCTGCTTTGGCATCGCCTGTTTCGGGCACAATGACTGGAATGCGAGGATGATCCCTATGCGGTCGCATCGCCGCAGTCGCGCTTGGAAACACCTGGCGATGAGCGTTGCGGCGACGACGATCGGGCCAAAAATGTCTGCCGCCCCGCCGCAGTCGCGCCGGCAAAACCACGTGTCGCAGGCGAATCGCAACAGACCGCCCCGCCGGGGGAAGGAGATCCCGATGGACAGGGGACTGCATCCGCTGTCCGGAGGGATGTCGCTCGATGATGCACATAACCGAAGTCGGGCGTCCCTCGACGTTTCTTGAGCGCAGCGCACAGAGAAGGCCTCGTTCTCTCGTTCAGGTTCGCACGGGACACTGCAAAGTGACTTCGGGAGAGTTCACATTTTTGTTCTCGTTCCCGGCAAGCGTTAGAACTACGCTGAAACTCAACCGCTCAGCCAGCAAGCACGGCACAACCCTCACTAAGCCCTGCCAGGCTCTTTCCCCTTTTTATACCACTGCCTAGTTCCTTACAGTAGTCTAGCATCACTCAGAACGCGTCCACAAATTGAAAAATTGCACTAGAAAGCATATCATCACTTTGAAACACTAAACAAAAGCAATATGTTAAAAAAAAAATCCTGCCTCAGGAAGAAAAACATCAGTAACAAACAATTTTGAGGCTGATTCCTACGTTAGGGGCTTCGACTTAAGCCATCGGCGTTACCGTTGAGACTCCCCTTTTTGTAACGCACCTCAAAGGAATATTGTTGTAAAGCGAGGCTCCAGCGCAGGAGGCGGCCATTTTTGGGAGAGATGGTCTGCAGCCATTGGAGAGGGCAGTGATCCGTCTCAATGATAAACCTCGAGCCGGCTAGATAGCATGACAATTTCTGAACGGCCCACACGAGACACGCACACTCTTTCTCGGTGGCGCTATACGCCTGCTCACGACTGGACAGCTTACGACTAGCATACAGGACGGGGTGTTCTACTTCTCCATTTTCCCGTTGGCACAGTACAACGCCCATGCCTCGCTCACTAGCATCGCACTGAACAATGAACCCTTTTGTATAGTCTGGCGATCGTAGCACAGGCTGGTTTGTTAGGGCACTCTTTAGGGCGCTAAAAGCTCTTTCCTTTGTCTCGTCCCAGACGACTGTTTGAGGCTCTGTCTTTCTTAGAGCATCCGTCAGGGGAGCCGCGATATCAGAGTACCTAGGGATGTACCTCTGATAGTAGCCGGCGACACCCAAGAACGACCGAATATCGGTCTTGGTGCGCGGTTGCGGAAAGTCTCGCACAGCGGCCACTTTTATTTCAGAGGGGCGGCGACGACCCTGACCAATCACGTGACCGAGGTAGACAACCTCGGCCTGTGCTAACTGGCACTTAGGAGCCTTGACTGTCAAGCCCGCTTCGCGCAGGCGGGTTAGCACTGCCCGCAAGTGTGTCATATGCTCAGACCAGGATGCGGAGAATATCGCTACGTCGTCTAGATACGGTAAAGCGAATTCTTGCTGTCCCCGCAACACTTTATCCATGAGGCTTGAAAAACAGTATGGCGCGTTCTTCAAACCAAAACTCAACACTTTAGGACGGAATGTTCCCATTGGTGAAATGAACGCCGCATACCTACTAGCCTCTTCTGTAAGTGGAACCTGCCAATAACCCCTGACAAGATCTAGGGTGGAAATAAACTGAGCGCTACTAACTTTCTCAAGGCGCTCCTCGATGTTAGGGATCGGATAAATTTGATCCTTAGTGATGGAATTAAGCCTGCGGTAGTCGACGCAAGGACGAGGTTCCTTGCCCGGTACCTCAACTAAAATCAAAGGGGAGGTATAATCACTCTCACCTGCCTCAATAACACCGAGCCGTAGCATTTTCTTTACCTCCGCCTCCATAATATCGCTCTGGCGGGGTGACACCCGATACGCCTTGGATCGTACTGGCTCTGGGGAGGTAAGTTCTATATCATGAGTAAGTACAGAAGTCCTACCAGGCCTCTCAGAGAACAGACCTTGAAACTCTTGTAATAGCTGGTGTAGTTCGGTTTTCTGCTCGGGCGACAGCGGTGCTTTACTGATAAGGTCACTAATGACTTGACCGGTGTCTTCCCTGTTCGTCACTGAGCCTAGTCCTGGAAGCTCGACCGGAAGCTCTTCAGGAACGTTTATCATCATGCACACCACTGCTTCCCTTTGTCTATAAGGTTTGAGCAGATTACAGTGGTAAACTTGCTGTGCTTTCCGCTTTCCTGGCAGACTTACCACGTAGTTAACGTCCGACAGTTTCCGAACAATTCGTGCTGGGCCCTCCCACTGCACGTCTAGTTTGTTGTTTAGCGATGTGCGCAATATCATGACCTCATCGCCAACCTCAAAACGACGGGCCCTGGCTGTCCGATCATAATAAACCTTGGCCCTCTGCTGGGCCTTTGTCATTGCTTCACCTGACAACTCCTGTGCCCTTCTTAAGCGTTCGAGGAGCTTAAGTACGTACTCCACCACGACTGGGTCGTCGCCCCTACCTTCCCACGATTCTCGAAGCATGCGAAGCGGAGATCGAAGCGAGCGACCGTACACCAGTTCAGCTGGCGAAAACCCCGTAGCCGCATGCGGCGCGGTCCTTAAAGCAAACATCACCCCAGGCAGACACAGCTCCCAGTCAGTTCGATGTTCAAAACACAACGCTCTCAACACGCGCTTCATGACGGAGTGGAGCTTCTCAACGGAATTCGACTGTGGGTGGTACACTGAGCTGTGTAACAGCTTTACCCCACACCTTTCGAGAAAAGTTGTCGTCAAAGCGCTAGTAAACACTGTGCCCTGATCTGATTGGATTTCCGCAGGAAAACCAACTCGCGCAAATATGGACAGTAGTGCATTGACTATCTCAACTGAGCAGAGTTCTTTAAGCGGCACTGCTTCAGGGAACTTTGTCGCTGGGCAGATCACAGTCAAAATGTGTCTGTACCCCGTGGCTGTTACCGGCAGAGGTCCCACAGTATCAATAACGAGCCGTCTAAAAGGCTCCGTAATGATAGGTACCAATTTCAACGGCGCCCTCGATTTGTCCCCTGGTTTGCCCACCCGCTGACAAGTGTCACATGTCCTCACGAAATGGTCTGCGTCCCGAAAACACCCTGGCCAATAGTACTCTTGCAAGAGACGGTCCTTAGTTTTCTTAACTCCTAGGTGTCCGGACCACGAACCCCCATGCGACAAGCGCAACAGATCCTGACGATAGCATTGAGGCACGATCAGCTGATCGAACTCCACTCCTCTTCGGTCTAGATACTTCCGGTACAGGACTCCACCCCTTTCCACAAAACGCGCAGTTTTCCTGGCGATACCTTCTTTGACATTGCAGCGCACGTTTTCCAGGCTGCCATCCTTTTTTTGCTCGGCTATCAAAGCCGACCGGCTGACTTTTAGCAACCTATCAAGTCCGTCTGACGTAGGCGCGATGAGCAAATCAGTAGATAGCTCTTCTAACTTTCCCGCGTCGGGCGTTTCCTCTCCAGTATCTGGCGCCTTCAACGCTACAGACTCAATTTTATTCTGTTCGGGCGTGCTCTGAATATCAGCTTGCTGCGCCTCTGACCCTTTTTCGTTGTTTGATAACGTCGGCCCCGCAACTACCGCCTTTGCAGCGAGCTCCCGAACCTTCGATCTGGTTAAGGCCTGAACACTAGCTTCACCAAACAAAAGCCCCTTCTCGCGCAGGAGGTGATCGGACCTGTTTGAAAATAGGTACGGGTACTGGGGTGGCAGCATAGATGACACTGCCGCCTCTGTCTCAAGCGCTCCGAAAGGTCCTTCAATAAGCACTTTTGCTACCGGCAGACACACGCTATGAGCTTCCACGGCTTGCTTGATCCACGCGCACTCGCCCGTGAACATATGGGGTTCTACGTAAGATGGGTGAACTACATCCATCGTAGCTGCGGAATCGCGAAGCACTCGGCACTCTTTCCCGTTCACGAGGAGGTCTCGCATGTAAGGCTCGAGAAGCTTCATGTTCTCGTCAGTGCTGCCTATTGAAAAAAAAACAACTTTTGGTGTTGTTTCCGGACACTGCGCCGAAAAGTGACCCGGCCTCTGGCACGTATAACACAAGCGCGCTCGCCTCATCTCGAACCGCTTTCTACGTTTGGCAGCCGCCGTCTCTTTACGTTTGGTCGGACTGCTTTCGCTCGCATCCGCACTACGCGTGTCCCCCTTTGCTCTCATGGGTGTGAACTTCGGCCTCTCAAACTTCGAGCCAAATTCACCCTTTTGACCGTCCTTAGCTCCGCGAGCTCGACGCGTCACAAACTCCTCGGCTAGCTCAGCGGCTCTAGCCACCGTACTCACGTCTGGCCTATCCAAGACCCAGTATCGCACGTTCTCAGGTAACCGACTATAAAACTGTTCTAGCCCGAAACACTGCAGAACTTTATCGTGGTCACCGAACGCTTTCTCTTCTTTGAGCCACTCCTGCATGTTCGACATAAGCCTATACGCAAACTCTGTATATGACTCACTTTTGCCTTTCTCATTTTCCCGAAACTTCCGACGGAACGCCTCCGCAGACAGCCGGTACTTTTTTAGCAGACTCGATTTTACTTTGTCGAAATCCTCTGCTTCCTCTCTATCCAAGCGAGCGACTACGTCGGCTGCCTCGCCGGGTAACAAAGTGAGCAAGCGCTGTGGCCACGTTTCCCGAGAGAACCCCTGCTTCTCGCACGTTCGCTCAAAGTTAACCAGGAACAAACCAATGTCCTCTCCAAGCTTAAACGGCCGCATCAGGTCAGTCATTTTGAACAATACGCGTTCTCCTGCACCGTGTGCCTGACTTCCATTACGAGCGCGTTCCATCTCTACCTCAAGACGCTTCATTTCCAAAGCGTGTTGACGGTCACGCTCTTCTTTTTCTTTCTGCTCTTTAAGTTCGCGCTCCTGTTTCTCTTTTTGCTCTTTAAGTTCGCGCTCCTGTTTCTCTTTTTGCTCTTTAAGTTCGCGCTCCTGTCTTTTTGACCTCTCCTCAATAGTCTCAAGGCATTCCGACAGCTCGTCATCCTCAGCCTCTAACTCAAGAATAGTCCTTAGCAGTTCAGGTTTTCTTAGTTTGTCTGAGACATCCAGACCCAACTCTCTTGCAAGCTCCAACAATTTCGGTTTGCGCAACGACTTCAAATCCATGGCTGCTCTGAATGCTGCTTTCTCTACTGCTTACTATTGTCTTGCCGCAAACTAACCCGGCAGCAACGACAACCACAATTACCAGCTCTGTTTCTGACACTAACAAAAGCCTGGCAAAGCTCAGAAGAAGAAAGTCCCGCACTCACCAAACCTCGCAGGCAGGAATTCCGCGCAGTCGTTCCGCTGCAGGCAACCAGTCATCACACAGGGCTCGTTGCACTGCTCCCGGATCGTCGTTGAGCTGCTCAGCATACAGTCAACTGCATCTCTTCGCTGCTGGCCTCCGTTGTCGCGATCTCACCGCTGGCAGACAGTTGTTTGAAGTCGTAGGCGATCTCACCGCTGCCAACCAGATGTTTGGATCGGACTGCTGGTACGATCTGTTGGGAACTCGGCGCTGACGCCCGTGGTTGTACCTGGGTCGCAAGCCCCAAGGGTAGCGTTGGCCTGGCGGCCTGGGGTACAACTGGAAGCATCCGAAGGTCCCGGCAAAGCATGAGTCGACTGGTAACAACGAAACAACTTGTTTATTTTAACATCGCAAAGAGTTGGCGGTCAGGTTGACCGAAGTAGAGAGACGGGAGAGCACTTTACTCAACAGAAGAAATCGGAGCCCTCCCTTTTGCGTCCGGGGGCAGCTGTTTTTATACTCTCGCAGTTGAGGGCAAGAAGGAACTTCTCAAAAGACGAGCACGTGAATGTACAATGGGCTAATGGTGACGCACACTGTCGTAGCGATGCCGTAGCACCATGACGAGCACGATCTCGTAGCACCCTGTCGAGCACGATCTCGTAGCACCCTGTTGTAGCGCTGCCGGTCGGGCACAATGACTGTAATGAGAGGATGGTCCCTGCTTTGGCATCGCCTGTTTCGGGCACAATGACTGGAATGAGAGGATGGTCCCTGCTTTGGCATCGCCTGTTTCGGGCACAATGACTGGAATGCGAGGATGATCCCTATGCGGTCGCATCGCCGCAGTCGCGCTTGGAAACACCTGGCGATGAGCGTTGCGGCGACGACGATCGGGCCAAAAATGTCTGCCGCCCCGCCGCAGTCGCGCCGGCAAAACCACGTGTCGCAGGCGAATCGCAACACTGTTCTCCAAGATTTAATATGTAGTTTTCTTCTATCAGTGTGGCAATGGTGCTAAATTTAGCATTTGTTTGAATCATTGTTCCAAGGACAAGCTACAAAGTAGGGGCACACTTTGAGACTTGAAACATTTCCACATATAAAGGCAGGGCATGTTAACATCTGTACACTTAACATAAGTTGGCTGTATTGTCTGCATAGCATGTGGTTGCTTTTTGGAATGTGGTCTTTTTGTAAAACAAAGTTGCATTTGTTTCAAATAAATTGCTGAACCATTGCTTGTGTGTTTTCCTGTGCTCTTTGTGCTGATTGCACTTTTGAAAGTGCAGTGAGCAACTGCAGACTGAAATGCACAAGGCTTCACTTTATCATGCCAGGAAGCATTTTGGCTTGACAAAGGAGCCTTAACCCCTTCCATGCACACACTTTTTTTGTACAAACACATCAAATGAAAGACAGTGACCTCTTCTCATGTATTTTAAAGCCTGGCAGTGTTAAAGACAGAGTGAAGTTGTACAAATACAATTTACTGTTAAGTATTGCTGCTAAGACCTCATGCTTGTGTATAGTATATGCATGCAGTGCTGGCTATGCCGTGGTAGAGCCGTGAAACAGCTTTCACCACACTGCTTGCTATAGCATTGCTGTGTTCTGCAACCTGAGGTCAAAACTATAAATCTCTAGAAGTTCAGCAGCACAATTGACAGCTATTTCCGTATGTTCGATGCACTCCTGGCCAGGGACTTTTCGTCCTGTAGGCAAAATAGATGGCTGCCTCGGACGCTGTTTTGGAAAGAGCGCAGCGTACCTCGAAAGCTTGCTCGCAATGCTGCACCAGCAGGTTTTGCCAGCGAGAGTGGAGGGGGGCACAATAATTTGACTTTACACGGTGCGGCACAATACCTTAAAATGCTGCTGCTTCTGGCTTCTGTTTACTATGACATGCTGGTGCACCTCAACATGGAGCAACCCCATTTTACTAAAATTCTGAATTCTTCTACCGACATCGTGTGGTGTGGCTATCTATGATCACTGTATAAAACCGGGGCAAACAGCATGTCTAAAAAGTACAAAAGCTGGTATAACTGTAATGAATGACCTTCAGTCATCCGAAATGTACAAAATCGCAAGAATTGGTCAAACTCAAACACTGCAGAGTTTAAGTAGTCCTGGCACAATTTTTTTCTTATGCGTGTGTAGCTGTCATTCAGTTAACTACACTACAAAACGTCGAATTCCTTCTATGTGCAACAAATATATCCTTAACGCCAACATTTAAACATGTGCCAAAGGCAGTGTGGCCCCATAATCTGGTGACAACATTGCATGGTGGGTCACAAACAAATGATGCATGCTGCAGTTGTTCATGAGTAAGCCATGCCATTATTAGGTCATTGAAAACTGAGCATGTTAGGACCACTATGCAGCACAACATTGGTCTTTCCTTTCTGTCTTGGTGCACACCGGGGAGTGGGTGCATGTTAAACACCTCAGGCGATTAAAGTTAAGCCGGAGTCCGCAACTATGGCATGCCTCGTAATCGTATCGTGGTTGTGACTTATAGAACACTAGAATTAAATTAATCTTAATTTAGATGTTTGAGAAGAGTCACAAGAAAATTGATTTAGTGAAGCAAGTTTTAGCACACATTAAGAATCGCTCAAAGCACATGCAGCTTTCAGTGGCATGGTGTGGTCATAAAAGCTGCCATTTGGAACCAGATTAATATAAAAAAATTCAGTCCAAAAGTTTAATGTCAGTGCTCCTTTACATGTAAGCATGAGGGACACATCTTTAAAGGCATCATCTAAATCCTGTGTAAGTATTTATTGGTGAATATCAAATGGCCCTACATCTAAGGAAGTTATAGGGTGTTATGATAACAGGAAGCCACAAGATTTTTGTTGTGCACTCTTCCTATAGAGACAATATAGGGCAGCAACAAAATAGTTGGGCTTAGTGAAGAATTCATTCAAGATCCTTGCCAATTTGGCAGGTTCACTATGATTAGAGATGATGAAGGCCGAGCACATTGAAATGCATGCATGCCCAAACCTCATTAGCATTGCATCACTTATTTCAAATAACTTTCATTTTGTCATTTTGCCAGATTAAAAGTTCTAAAAACCTGCTTGACTGGTTTCAAGAACTTTTCAAGAACAGTTTGGTTCCATACGAATGCAGCATTGTCAGTCTTTAGTGAACTAGACCCATCTTTACTGATATGCAATTAGGTAGATCAAAGCAGATGCTGTCAAAGTGCATGTGCAAGAGTGTTTGGAGTGGGCATTCCTGGGTTATGTTGCCAAGAAGGGAGTTTTGAGCTTAATGCACACAGCAGCTATAGCATATGAAAACCAGCACTTTACTCATTTTTTAGATACCGCAGGGCTTGCGCTAACGCTGGTCATAGTCTACTATAATTTCTACCATATATTGCCCTTGTCATGACAAGTTATTTTTATTGTCCTACAATATATTCCCTCTGTGTACAATCAACATCTCTGCCAAGGACAACAGAAACAGTATGATTGGAAACTGCAGAATTCTCCATCTGCGGAGGTGGCTGGCTGATTGCCGTATTAGATGCTTTGTGAGCTGGCATTGATGTGTGAATCTCAACTCGTCTGCAAGCATACAAAATAGGCTTTGGGATACTTTTACCACAAGAAGAGAGACTAGAATGACTGTTGCCTGTGACATATGGCACATACCCATGACGAGGGATCGGCTAGGATTCCCCATGAATAAAACATGAAATAGCTTTATATTCCCACTAACTTGATAGTACATAATACTGATATGTAACAAAAATAAACAACAAAGTAACTGAAAAGCGAACAGGTCTACTACGATTGAGCCACAAGGGGAAAGATGGAAACATTTGTGTTAATTGTATGAAAAAAATGTGCCTAAGATGTCATCTTCCCAGCAGCAACAATATGATCATGCACAAACTAGCATTGCTCTTCAGGCACACCCCAGGCTGCTCACACCATTTTCTACAAGATTTGAAGCCCAACAGGCAAAAGGAGTGAATACCTTCAGCATAAAAGAAGAAAGTTATTCTATTCCATATCCTCACATGAAACGCAGCAATATTGTTACAAGCCATTTTCACACATTGAAGGCATCAGCAAAGTGATGAAGACAATTGAAGCACTCATGTTCTTATTTCCATTGCAATACAAACCTACACTTGGTCATATGAAGGTGCATATATATGTACCAAATTCAACCGTGTACTGTTATGAGGCACATGGAACAGACATTCCAAGGAAGTGAAATATTTGTAATGCAGTTACTTAATTTGTCCAGTCAGAAGGGCAATGCGCTAAATACAAAAAGAACTCGTTACAGGCCCACTATGCAATGCTTTTGCCAAACTATCCAAAACTTCAATGTGTGCAAGTCCACAATGACCAGGAAAAGAAGTAAACAAATTTCTTGAAGATGGAATGAAAAAGAAATGTTGCGACAATTGAGAAATGAGTTCTTTGCTTTCTAGTGGCACACGGATAGACAGTCGGTGGGCACAATTTGAACTTGAACTCATGGCAGTGTTGCAGGGGCAAATACCACTCATACTTCCGAGAAGCGTCGGTCACAACGCTGAGTTGGAAGGGAAACTTTACAAATACTTCTTCGGAAGTTCAAGCATCTGACCAGTAAGTAGTTGAGCATGACTAGGGGAAATATGATCAATTTCACAAATAGCACCATTCCAAAAGAACAGCACACTGCATTGATTTCTCAGGTGACAACTATTTTTCGAAAAGCCTCTGCGCGCGTTAATACAACCTGAGGCAGCTTAAATCTAGGTCACATGGAATCGAAAAATACAGCAGCGGGTGTAACACTTAAATTTGCTATCTCGCGAACATGAGCGAAAACTTCAATTTGAAAAGGTTTGCTCGAAAGGAAAACTCACGGCCGTAACGCTACTGCCCATCGCTACTTGTGTGAATAAAAAATAAAAAAAAACATCTGCACGATGAATAGACACTTCGTCGATATTTGAAGCAGATCGTTAGTGGATATCAAGCAATGTGCACTGGATAAGAGCGAAACATGTAACCGATTGACTGACAGAAGTAAGGCTCATAGGATAAGGTTTCTCTATCTACACCGATAATGCAGCACGTATTGTGCAATTAAATCGCCCGTAATGCGCAGCAATTACCGCACTCGATTGAAGTCACCATCGCAGCGACGCGCTATTTATTTCAGGACCACAAAAAACAAGGTATTCACCTAAGTACAGCGGCGGTTTACCTGTCGGCAAGCCCCTAACTCGCATATGACGAAAGCAAATGTCACGGAGTCCAAGCCCACGATTGCTCAAGTCAAACTGCGCTCGCACGAATATCGCGCACGTTATACGCTTTCGACACGCACAACAGCACGCCAAGCGCGCGCCGACACGACGGCAATGGCTAATCTACGTTCGAGAGTAGCTCTTTCAAAAAAGTAAAAACAAGCAACAATGTGACGTCACATCCTGCGGAAAAAGAGTTGTTCTCCTTTCTCACCTTCTCTCAGCTCACGCATGCGCAGTGATCACGGAGCACTCGGGGGCGATGTTCAGGTGTTGTCGAATAGGGGCCACCATGGTTATGCGGCCGCAAGAAAAAAAAGGCAGCGCCAGCGCCGCTGCGCATGCGCGAGACGCAAATAAGCTTTTGCTTTTCCGCCGGCAACGCTATTTCGCAGTAAAAGAGCAGCGACCCAAACTCGACGCAAAAGTTTTGCGTCAACCAACGTGGCGGAACCCACTGAAGTGAAAGCTCTCGCCGTGTACGACATTCGACCTCATTCGCTAACGCCATTCTTAACCATGCACCACGTGCGATTCAGATCGCAGCGACTATTTCGCAAAGCCCCGCTATCACCCATAAGTATTGAAAAAGCTTACCTACAGCATCCTAGAATGCGACATCCTCCTTCGACAAACTGCAGCACCGCGCAGGTTCGATGAACACCGAAAATAAAGCGCCCGCAAGTGCGAATGACGAACCGGACGACATCGACAGGCCCAGTGTCAAACTCTACGGGCGGGTCTCTGTTTCCTTCTATGATGATGATGATAGCATGATGATGGTGTTGATTTCAGTTTTGCTAGCTGCGAACCGTCGACGGAAGGAGAAGTTATGCATACTTTGGCGCACGTTCGGCGCAGTTTGCCACCAAAATACAGTTTCGGCGCACAGGGCCGCTCTCGGCGCAGTTTGGCGCAGCTGTTCCCCCACTGAGTTCTGGAAATAGCAAAACCAAGCGCCTTTGCGTACTGAGAGACCCACTTGTTTTACTTGCGTTCATTGCTACTCCTTTTACGTTTATTTTTATACTAGCGTTTTTTCTGGAAGCACGGCGGTTTGTGTCCCCCAACTTTGGGTGCGCAAAACCGTAATCCCCTAGTGAGAAGGGTACGTGGATCCAGACGGGTGGGTTAACTGAAGTTTGACTACGGCAGGCAAGGTCTATCCCCACTGGGCAGCAGGTCCCGCACCAGAAGATAAACATATTTTCTACGAGTTGGCCGATGTGTTGCTCGACATCTTTTTCTCTAAACGAGTGTGGTCGCTATACGTCTAAGCTCAGAAAAACGTTTTTTTTTTTTTCGTTTTACATGTATTTGAACAGACCGCGTCGGAGTAGGGCACGAGCTTAAGTTTCCTCTTAAGAGGAAGCTTTAGCTCGGGTGCTCCTATCTAAATACATGTAAAAGGAGAATTAGTTTTTCTCGGCAACGACTGCACCAAAATTGACGATGTTTGTTGCATTTAAAAGAAAAACTTATAATCTGGTGACTGTTAGTTTTGAATTTTCGATTTAGGCCGTCAATTTTTTATTAAAATCGGCAAAATTCGGAAATTTTCAGAAAACGAAACGATCAAGTTTACAACTCTGTCACTCAACAACGAAAACGGATAATACAGTTCTGTGAATTGCACCTAATAGTACAGCTAAAGCGGAGAAAATTGATATGTTACACTAGGATATAAAAAAATTGCGTATTATAGAAATACAGCTTTTGCAGAAGCCTTGTAACCAACGTAACAAGTTCACGTAAGATGTAAAATGACATATCGAATTTGTCCGCTTTGAATGATCTAATGGATGCCTTTTACAGAACCGCGATATCTGTTCTTGATGCAGAGCTCTGAATGTGCATACTTCGTGCTTGTATTTTTTTCGAACCTTCGAATTTCTGAAAATTCTTTTAACAAAATTCAGGCCCTAATTCGAAATTCCGCTTCCAACAGTCACTATAACTTCACTTTCTCTTTCAAATGCAACAAATTTCGTTCAAATAGGTCCAGAGGTTATCTCATAAAAATGTTTTTGCGTTTTACGTGTATTTGAATAGGCCGCGTCGGAGTTGGGCCCAAGCTAAAGCTTCCTCTTAAGAGGAAGTTTTAGCTCGGGCCCAACATCGACGCGGCCTATTCATATACATGTAAATGCAAAAACACTTTTCTGAGATAACCCCTGGACCGATTTTAACGAAATTTGTTGCATTTGAAAGAGAAAGTGAAGTTATAGTGACTGTTGGAAGCGGAATTTCGAATTAGGGCCTGAATTTTGTTAAAAGAATTTTCAGAAATTCGAAGGTTCGAAAAAAATACAAGCACGAAGTATGCACATTCAGAGCTCTGCATCAAGAACAGATATCGCGATTCTGTGAATGACATCCATTAGATCACTGAAAGGGGACAAATTCGATGTGTCATTTTACATTTTACGTGAATTTGTTACGTTGTTTACCAGGGTTCTGCAAAAGCTGTATTTCCATGTTACTACATTTTTTGAGATTCATGTGTAACATATCAATTTTGACCGCTTTAGATGTACTATTAGATGCAATTCACAGAACTGTACGTGATATCATTTTTCATTGCCGAGTTACAGAGTTGTGAACATGACAGTTTCGTTTGCTAAAAACTTTCGATTTTTGCGAATTTTTAATAAAAAATTGGCGACCTAAATAAAAAATTCGAAGCCATCAGTCACTATATATTAAGTTTTTCTTTTAAATGGAAAAACCTCGCCAAATTTGGTACAGTGGTTGCCGAGAAAAACGAGTTCTCCTTTCACATGTATTTAGATAGGAGCGCCCGAGCTAAAGCTTCCTCTTAAGGAAACGCAATTAAAAAAAAAGCGCAAATAAGGAGTGCCCCTGAAGTACACGCCTCATGCATAATTCGTTCCCACATGGCAATACGCTGCGTGGCTATATTGATTCGATGCTAACGCGTTACCGTCGACAGTCGTCGTGAGATGCCTTCAGCCACAATTTTTTTTAGTATTCGCATAAGAAATACAACTTTCTGGAGCCTTTCTTGCAGCTTCCGTTCGTATTTCAAACTTCACATTTTGCACAGAGGCTTCTATACATGTAAAATATCGTGACGTAGGCTTTCTCGGTGGTCTGAAATTTTAACAATACCTCGGTTTGGGCGAGTTTGTCTATCTTGACAGTTTTCATAAAAACGCGCTAAAGACGAAGACGAAAGGAACACATACGACAGGACTGGCCGGTCCTGTCGTATGTGTTTCTTTCGTCTTCGTCTTTAGCGCGTTCTTGTGAAGACTGTCCAAAATTTCGTGGCCGTTGGCCTTTAGCACTTATTCTATGACCCTTTCTCAAAAGCTTCCACAAATTGAAATGATGCACGTATCAGCACCAAGTGTTTAATTATTATCTATGCAGCCCTTCCGTCTGCATGCGCACAATGACTTAGTAGCGCTAACAGAAACACTACCGTATTTAATGCGCGTGGCTTGGATCTGTGTGCTTGCATCCTCGCTCTGTGCGTTGACTTCTCAGAACAAGGAGAATCGCTTAGAACGCTTAAATAAGATTACTAGTTTATCTACGGGAAAGGGAACGCTCGACAAAGAGATCTTATAGCGGTGACGAACATCGGAGAAATTCTTTTTTTTTTCTGAAGGAAGCTGACAGTGCAAAGAGTACGTTTCCAACTGAGAAACTCCCCAGCTTGAGCGACCGAGCGGTCTCTCGTGTAAGAGAAGTGAAGTGAAGTTTATTCTTCTTTTCAAGGAAAAGAGGGGACCGGGACAAAAGGCGGTCAGGCCTGACGAGGCCCCGGTACCCATGCAGTTGGCAGTAACAATATCAATACAAAAAAAAAGTGTACATAGAAGGCGCGACAAATATGTCAAAACGTCGCTACAATGCGCACAGGGAAACTTAGTTCGGGAAAAATGCAAACATGTGCAAGGTAATATGCAAGCACTGAAAGTTATACACGTACAAATACATTGCGTGCATGACCGGTGAATTAAGACACGAAAACATGCAGCTGCAGCACTCGTCCGCAACAAAAATAGAGAGAAACATATGTATACACAAGCGGTAGATACATTTTCTTACATTTGAATTTCGCCGTGGTTTCGAAGTGGTTCAGGAAGTATGGTTGCCACCACGTGCGTGAGGCTACACGCGGGAGAAAGGCCTCCACATGTTGCGAGAAACAGGCGTGGGGGAGGCAGACAGAGACTCTGTAAACAGATTATTGCGCAAACTCGTTCCTCGTAAACTAAATCTCGCGGCAGCGGTGATATAGCAACAAGTTTAGCCGGCGGTCGTCGCATCAAATTCCGCTTATTGTGCTTGCCCTTCTTTTCTGTGAATTTATCGTAAAATAATTTAGATGCACTCGCGGTGACGAAGTATATATTCTGGAACGTGCCACAATCACTGATTAGCGCGCGCAAAAACGTAGATACGATGGGCCCTTCCTTCTGGAAAAAAAAAAAAAAAAGCACGACGACGTTGCAGGATAATGCGTTGTTTGATATCACGCGAGCGCGTAATAACGCCATAGCAGAAGCGCGATAAAAAAGCCGCGCATGCGTAAGCGAACTATGAAAGCCTGTGAATCAAACTAGCGTGACAGTGTTCGCGATAATTAAGATCGTAATAATAACTTTACCCTTTGAAGCCACGCATTTGTCTCGTAGAAACTAAACTACTTCATAAGTGCACCCAGTATGCAACGCAGCGTAACAGCTTATGCATTCCTCAAGTTGCCGTAACGGCGGCCGATTGCCGTAACGGCGGCCGATGCCAGATCGTAGCAAAGGCTCCACGTGTGTTTGACCTGTGCGCAGTGTTAGCCATCAGCGAGGAAGCATCGTGGAAGAGGATAAGGAGCTGTGGGAAATCGAGGCAACTAGAGCTATTCACCGCAAGGATACGTCGCCTTCAAGGTTGGTGTGAACAGCGATTGCGCCAGTACCACGGTTAGGATCGTGTTCTCAACTCATTCTCAAAACGCCTCGTAAGAAATGTTACTGTCGAATCTTAAAGCTTTAGTTCGTCGCCGACTCCGGTTTTCCTTATTGAAGTATACTTGAAACGCCGAAATGCTCTCGTCGAACAACCACTGAAGCTATTCGAGTGACCTGATGTGAAAGGTGTGAAGGCGGCGACGGACACGGGGAGAAACACACCTACAGAGCGCCACTTTCAACAATGTTAAATCAGGAAGAACGCCACTGTTTTATACAAGGAGCGCTATCACAGTTCATCTGCGCGCATTCGCGTTCAGGTGAAGCAACTCTTTGTGCGATAATCAAATTGATGCAACACTGGCGCACCTATCATTATGCTTACGATAGTCATATCATATAATAAGCCACATCAATCATATTCATATCATAATATCTACAATAATATTACAACATTCGAATGATAGTTGTCGAATTTGAAGGGAAGCCGAGTTAAACCTTTCTTTAGGAAGCAGAATTTTAATTTTAAGCTTGAATTTTTTTTTTTTTCCGTCGAGGTGAGGCACGTGCGGGGTCTGTGACGCGAACGAGGCGTGATGCTTCACGCGGCAATCGCAGTGCGGCCTTCAGTGGTCTCTGTTCGCTTGGATGTGTTCTCGCACTTTCCGTTGTCACGAGCACTTGTATGTCTATTGGTGCAGCGAATCGACTCATCTGGCCAGAGCTTTGGGGCCATTGACTTAAACACCCATTGGCCTATTGACACTCCTTCCACTTTTCTTTTTTTTTTAGCCGTATAGAAGGTCCACTCGAAGTCGCGGCTCTCGTTCGTCAAGAGGCAGCATCGGCGACAAACTCGCAAGCGTCACAACCACGATCGGCGCCGTACTTCGGCGGGCCTCGACCGCCGGACGACAGACTGCGGCCTCCAGCGGCTCCCCGACGCAGACACGCACGAATCGCTTGACGGCGTCGGAATCTGCTTCTCCCAGGTAGACCCACCCGCGCCTCGTTGATCTTTACTCAGCTCGAGGTATTCATCGCCGCTGGCTCGATATTGCGTCTACGTCATCGCTGGGTTTAAGACATGGAGCAAGGAAACTGAGGAGAGGCCCTACCCCCTCCGCGCGTTAGGGGAAAAGTGTGGAGGAAAGGACGAAGTAGGTTCTCCTCTTTCTTGCTGTTTTTTTTTTTATTTCTTTGCTGCAGCGGCCACGCCTTTCGGGCCACAATGAGGGCTTTGTTATGGTTCTGTGCGCTCACACGTGTTGCTCCGTAGGTTTCGTACTGTGGCAAAGGCGCCGTGCGGGCAGGTTTGCGTTGGTCTCCGTGTTTTGTTGCGCTGCGTTATCTGGACCGTGCCCTACCGGATGTTGCTGTGGCCAGGTGGGACAGGAGGAACTAAAGTTCGTGAAATTAAGGCGCATGCAACGCTGTACGCAATGTACCGCGCCACGGCAATGGCTACGGACGAAGGAATATCCGTGGGAAATGTTGCCCTCTTTCGCGGAATCATGCCAACGTGCTAAGATTGCTTAGTATTGCTGCGGAGCGCGCGGGTCCGAGCAGCACGGTTGCGCGCAGCGCGGCGTGGTTTCGCGAGAGAGAGAGAGAGTAAACGTTTATTTTAAAAGAGACTGTTTGGTTATAGTGGGTGGAGCCCCTCCTCCAGGGCCCCACTGGTTACAGCGGCTCGCCGGGCCTGGTCAAGGGTCACCAGTTGGCTTCCCAATTCCACTTCCGCGAGTCGCGCCTCCCACGACCAGTTATGTGGAGTGTTGTCTAGCAGCGGCGAGGTGGCAGCCGCCGGACGTGACGCGCACTGGAATGTTATGTGTTCCAATGTCGGTGTTCCTTCGCACCACGGGCATGTGTTGCTGTATTTGTCGGGGTACATTTTGTGTAGCCTGTATAAATGTGGGAAAGTGTTTGTTTGCAGGCGGCGCCAGTCCCGGGCTTGCCTCCTGTCTAGGTCTGGGTGAGGAAGGGCTTTGGTTCGCCTACTGAGCCGTTGTAACTCGAGGATTTCTCTTGGCGCACCGGGTGTCGAGGTGTTCTCCCGGGCGGTGTGGCCCGCGGCTCGGCCTGTCATGCCTCGAGCCAAGCGGTCCGCCCGTTCGTTCCCCGCTATCCCTGTGTGCGCCGGGCACCAGGTCACGCAATGATCCATGGTGAGGTTCGTTCCTAGGATGCGGAAGACGCAGCCCGGTAAAGCCCCCCCAAGGAAGAGGCGGCAGGCGTCCTGCGAGTCTGTCAGCACGTAGGCCGATTGGCCCTTAGCTTCCGCGGCGCGTATAGCAAGGGCTATGGCCACAGCTTCGGCCGTTGCAACCGATTTCGTGTGTATAGATGCTGCTACGGTTGTTCGTCCTTGGCTAGTCACGACTGCTGCAAATGTATTGAGGGTGCCTGGATTCTTGTGATACGAACTCGCGTCTGTAAAGTAAGTATCCGGGTCGCTTCGCCGCCTTAGTAAGGTGGCTGCCCGCGCGCGTCTCCGTGCCGCATGATGGACTGGGTGCGTGTGACGGGGGATCGGCGCCACGTGGATCCGCTCTCGGATTTCAGATGGCAGTGGTATTGTTTCGTCGCCGCAATATTGTGGTGTGAGCGGATAGTGAAGTCTTTGTAAAACCGAGCGCCCCTGAGGTGTCGTGTTTAGCCGTTCGCGCTGCGCCATTAGAGTGGCCGCTGCATATTCCTCGAAAGTGTTCATCATTCCTAATTCGGTCAGTCGGATCGTGCTTGTGCTTTCAGGCAGGCCGAGTGCTGCTTTACAGGCAATTCTTATGAGCTTATCCGCATGTTCGATGTCGTGACGCCGCGTGGTTTGGAAAGGCAGGGCGTACGTTAGACGACTAATGACGAAGGCGTTTACTAGTTGCATGGTGTCTGCTTCGCTCATGCCTTCTCGGCTGCGTGCAACTCTGCTAATAAGCCCAGTTACGCTCCGAACAGAGCGTCTGAGATTGGAGAGCGCTATGCTAACGCTGCCCGTTTCTTGAATGCACATTCCCAGTACGCGCAGGTGGGATGCCCTCTTGATGGGCTCTCCCTCTAAGGTGAGCTGCAGATCCGGAGCCCTCGTCGCTTGGGTATGTCTAGGTCTAATATGAATATACTCCGATTTCGCTGGAGCGCACCTCATGCCTGCTCGCCTCATATAGTTTTCAATGGTGCTGATGGCCTGTTGAAGCGTGTCTTGTCGGTTTCCGTAGGACCCTTTGCAGGCCCAGAGTGTAATGTCGTCTGCATATATGGCGCAGCCAAGGTCCCGGTTCTTCTGTAAGTCCAGGGCCATTCTACGTAAGCCGACGTTAAAAAGAAGTGGTGACAATATGGATCCTTGAGGAGTGCCCTTATCTGGTAAGCGATACAGAACAGAACGTGCTGAACCTAGTCCTATTTTCGCGGAGCGGCTGCTCAGGAAGTCTTGAACGTAATGAAATACTCTTTCTCCACACCCGACATCTCGTAGTCCGTCTAGTATTGCAGTGTGTGAGATGTTATCAAATGCCTTATGGACGTCGAGTGCTAGCAGGATTCTGTCCTTCGCGAGAAATGTAAACAAGAGAGGAGAGTTGGCCCGACAGGCGGAGCAACGCCATGAGCAACGCCAACTTCTGGCTTCACTTTAGCTTCACAAAGAGTGACGTCAGGGTTCCTTCCTCCGTAGTTTAAGACTTGGTGCTGCAGCGCCGGCGACTCCATCTGGTGACCTAGGTGGCAACTAGAACTCGCCGAACTGTAGCAATGGGGTCGGCAGCAACGTTCGTTGTCGCATAGCGATTTCCTTTCTTTAGTTCTTTTCTCTCTCTCTGGCTTGAACAATGGCGCAGTGTAAATAAAACTTGGCTCGCAGATGTTTGCCGTTCCGAGCAACTCGCACGTCCGAGACGGCGAAGCTGCCATCGTAGAGTTCTCACACGCTTCGAAATTCCTAGGAGTCTGCTTTGCCGCTTCCCCAAATCTAACCGGGACATTCCGAAGGCTTTAACAGTATGTGCAATGCAATTCCTTCGCTGTACTCGAGCCATTTCAAATGACTCGTTATACCTTGGTAATCACTATAGCTTAGTCATTCTGAAGCCGGCGTTATGTCCAACGCAAGTGTATAGTGAAGCCTGGTCCTGTTCCCGTGCGCCCCGTTACTATTTAGCATGCGAATTCTGGACAAGAGCGGAGATGCGCAACAGCCAAAGGAAGCGTGTAGCATACCAGCAATAAAGAGAATAAGACAGGTGTAAGGGACACTACCTCGGTATTGCCTCGTGGCAAAGAAATATTTTTAGAAAGACTGCTATGTAGTGTTATAGAACGTTCGTCAAGATGAGACGATATGTGTGGCCTTTTATGCGCGGTTCGGTCTGCGCACGTGCCTTGTGTATATGTGCAAGCGTTCCCCTTATGTATGCATGCATGCATGCATGCATGCATGTATGTATGTATGTATGTATGTATGTATGTATGTATGTATGTATGTATGTATGTATGTATGTATGTATGTATGTATGTATGTATGTATGTATGTATGTATGTATGTATGTATGTATGTATGTATGTCTTATTTATACATACATAAGACATAAGACTACGTATGTATTGTCTTTCATTCCGTGTTCTTTGACATGTGTCGTTCCTATGTTTCATTAACGTGTCAATTACTACATATTTATTTATTCATACGCTGTATCTGTTTCATTTGCTGTGTTTTGAACTTCAATTATTGTAAGCAACTTTTTGTATTTGTTTATTTTTCATTAACTTCGTGTTTTTTGATGTCTGTCGCTGCTATTTTGCCAAAATGTAATAATTCATGCAATGTTAAATTACTAATAGGAGGTCCCCCTGACAGTTCTTGTAACTCCGGGACCTCCTTCTGTACTAATGACGAATGATGAAATAAAAATGTAAAAATGTATGTATGTATGTATGTATGTATGTATGTATGTATGTATGTATGTATGTCTTCCAATGAATTTCAGTTACCAGTTAGCGCCCTGTTCCTTGTCTGTCCTGACTGTCCTGTCTAAAGTGTGGGCTTAGAATTCTACACAAGAATGAACCTATTAGCCCGGCAACATATTCCATTGTTACTGTATGATGAGCCGGGTGCGTACCGACGCCGCAGTTGCACGTTGCCATCGCCACGCTCTCATCGTGCGACCACTTCTGGGTGTGCGAAACAAGCTGCGTTGCTGGCTCTTGTTTAACATTTTACATCGGTTTTTCACCGTCACCGCGCGAGAAGCATTGCGTAACTCCCCTTAGCAGCTTGGCTGTAAGGACATCTTTGAACTCTTTGTGGATGAAGAACCAGTCACGGAGGGCGCTGCAGTCGCCGTCGATATCTTACGCTATTCCCCAATCTGCAATGCGTTCCGCCACAAGTGGAAATTGCCCATCCTCATCCCTCGGTAGCGTTGAAGGGGCGTGGTGGGCACACATATGGCAGGCATTCTCCGGCCATGAATATCTGCTTACCGATATGCCCCTGAATCGAAAAGTATGTACTCAGTGCGTTGTACCAGTACCAGGATATATGGAGCTGAAGCGTGAAGGATAACGAAGCAGCTCGCGAAAAAAGCTAAAGACCACGTAACGAGCGATGGAACGAAAAATGGCCGACACGAATACGGTGCTATGAAATTGAGGTCGAATAAGTTTAACCGATTTTGTAGTTAAATATAATAATGTAAGTCTTTATATCATTACCACTATAATATTGCATTGTCTTTCCTTCCTCTTAATATAGTAAGAGGAAATAATTACGTTGCGAAGGTCTTGTAGTGGCTAAAGTAGATAAACGGTGGTGTATTCGGGTGACGGAATGGCTAAGTCGAGGATGCCAGGTCATCAGATGGTGTGACTGGAGTTGAAATAAATTGAATTTAATCTCCTTGAATAAATTATACGAGGAAGCAGGTGAAATGAGAAAAATCTGCTTGCATAACACAGAGTTGCAGATAAGACTGGATAAGGATAAGGCAGGAAACGAAAGCCTTTCTCCAACAAGCGGTTGTTCTCGAGCAGTGCGCATGGAACCAGTGATGATGAAACGCAAAACGCCAGCTGTGGTGTCTCTGTATGGCTGCGGCACTCTTCTTTCTCATGAGCACAAGACACTGGTTGGATACGTGACTTATCGCGGTAGCACATTCGGTGCTTCTTGAATTGCTCAGCTACGCTTGTGTCACGTGAATGATGCCAGCGAAGCGCATTAAGGCTAGGACATGTTCTGTTCTCCCGCTTTGTTCTTGGCCTTGGACAGTACAAAAAAAAAGAACGCACGCACACGAATGGTTGTAGATTGAGAAATTAGTCAATGAAGAAAGGACGAAGGCGTTGAATGTTTATGCTAAGTGTTATCTTTGAAAATGAAGAGCGCAATAATCTTATTTACTCTCGCGATTAAGGGCATCGCAAAGGATATAGGACGAAGCGGAACGACAAACACGACCGTGTATTGGGAACTGGAAGTTCATTGAAAAAAAGCTAAAAAATTTTAAGCATATGTACACAGTGCGCATCACGTGATTCGCAACGAAAAAGGTCATCAGCTAGATGTGGCATAAAAGAAACCTCTTACCCCGGCACCTTACATCGACTAGGGCAAATCATTAATTTTAGATTAGTCTCTTACAACTAATTTCCAGTAACTTGTCATCGGGCAACAATTATTTCATTTTGGTTAGTTCAACTGTTCCCCTCTTTCAAGCGCTCACTCCACGTGGCATACGGCTCCTCTGAAACCGCCATTGTCACTTCCCGCATGGGTTACGGTAACGAATGTGCGAGAACAATAATATTGTTATTTTGTTTCATAGTGTTGTAACTGACAAATTTCTGCGTCGCGGTCGACGACATGCGTTAACCGGCCGCGAATAGCATTTTTGCAGGCACCAAGGCAAGGACGCTACGAGTCCCGTAAGTGAAAAATACTCGAATCCTGTCTGTGCAGATAGATCGCGCGAGAGTGTGCGCATTATTAGGTCTTGTGAAGAGCAAAGTTCCCGTAAATTTAACGTTTTCGGTCGATAAAATGTGTTGCCACGAATGAAGCGTCACGTTGGCGATGACGCTGATTGCGGTGGATATGTCGACGACAAGTGGCACTGAATATGACCATTCAAAGGGTAACGTTAAAACGAATCCGGTTTGCCACAGCGGCAAGGTCCTGGGGTCATGAGCAGCCCAACGCCGATAAAGTCTCCGCAGCGGCGCATTTCCATGGCGGAAAGATATGCGTCTCCCTCTCTCAAGATATCTGTCACGGCGCCTGATTTGCCGATTCCAGACCTGGCTGGTCAGCGCTCCACAGTGGGTAAGCAAGACGAAGCGTGGTGAAGGCTTCAAGGCATATTTAAACGTAATGTCCAGCTGCCTTGAACGACGTTTGACTAACTTTCATCTAACAAGTTACGGTTCCATGTATCGCGCCGGCCTCGCTAATGAGGCAGGTAAATAAGCAGATCCCAGGCGCTGAACATTTTGCCAGTCAGAACGGTACAAAGTGACAAATGGAAGTGAAAGAAAGCACGGGGAAAGTTAGTTATGTTTATTGAAATGTAGAAATGATCAGGAAAAATAATGAAAGCGGACGAAAACTTACTGCAGCCGGGGGGTGGGGGGGTTCGAACCCACATTCTTCGCGCTTTGCACCACCCTTCCGTTACGTTAAAAAGTGGTGATACATGAGCCGCCATGAGAGCGTTAGGCAGAGCCACTCATGGCCAAAGCGATGGACGCGGAACACCCGTTTAACAGCAGGTGTCGCGTAGTACAGTATTATTAGGAGCAGGCAGCTATAGATAGTAACTCTCGTATGCTACCTCCCGGCATCGAGACTGCCAAATTCGAGGCCCTCGCTATGTAATGAGCGAGGCGATCAGGGAGAATCGTTGGGGGCACGATATTTTTGTTATTCACATACATGCAATACCTAATAATTCAAGGACAATCAAGGCACGCATACTATAGCGTGATGAACTCCATTAGCCAGAGTACTTCATAATCAGGCCGTAGTAGGGCCATGCAACATTCCAGGTTAATTAGCCACAACATAAAGCTTCATACCCCACACTTTGCCGCGGCTTTGCACAAGATTTGCAAGTGACAATTATACGATTATTGTTATTTAGGACACTCGGAGCAAAATAATAAATATATAATCTTTTATCGCTGGTGAAATTTATTTACCACACAACTGCGATTTTCGTACCTGCCTATATGGCACCTTTCTGTGGAAAAAATTCTGAGCATTCCGTATTTCAACAAGCTCGGGTATTAAGTTTACAACTGTCTATCTCAGCAATGACAAAAGGTGTCGCAGTTCTGTACAGTGCCTCTAATAACACATCTAAAGCGCAGAACACTGATGTACTATACATCGTTCTGAAGTATACCACTAGTAGGACCGTAGCAAAAGCCTTGTAAATATTGTGACAATATCATGTAAGCTGCAAATGTGTATATAAAATTTGCCCGCTAAAGATGCCCTAAAGATCCGGACAGGCCGCCATAGGAATCTGAACCCGGCAACGTTTAACGCTAGAACGTTATCTAGTGAGGCGAGTCTAGCAGTGCTATTGGAGGAACGACATGGCAGTAAATGGGGTAAAATAGGACTCAGTGAAGTTAGGAGGACAAATGAGGCATACACAGTGCGAAAAAGCGGGTACGTCCTGTGCTACCGGGGCTTAGCGGAGAGACGAGAACTAGAAGTCGGATTCCTGATTAATAAGAATATAGCTGGTAACATACAGGAATTCTATAGCATTAACGAGAGGGTGGCAGGTCTTGTTGTGAAACTTAATAAGAGGTACAAATTGAAGGTGGTACAAGTCTATGCCCCTACATGCAGTCATGATGACCAAGAAGTCGAAAGCTTTTATGAAGACGTGGAATCGGCGATGGGTAAAGTCAAAACAAAATACACTATACTGATGGGCGACTTCAATGCCAGGGTAGGCAAGAAGCAGGCTGGAGACAAGTCAGTGGGGGAATATGGCATAGGCTCTAGGAATAGCAGAGGAGAGTTATTAGTAGAGTTTGCAGAACAGAATAATATGCGGATAATGAATACCTTTTTCCGCAAGCGGGTTAGCCGAAAGTGGACGTGGAGGAGCCCGAATAGTGAGACTAGAAATGAAATTGACTTCATACTCTGCGCGAACCCTGGCATCATACAAGATGTAGACGTGCTCGGCAAGGTGCGCTGCAGTGACCATAGGATGGTAAGAACTCGAATTAGCCTAGACTTGAGGAGGGAACGGAAGAAACTAGTACATAAAAAGCCGATTAATGAGTTAGCGGTAAGAGGGAAAATAGAAGAATTCCAGATCAAGCTACAGAACAGGTATTCAGCTTTAACTCAGGAAGAGGATCTTAGTGTTGAAGCAATGAACGACAATCTCATGGGCAACATTAAGTAGTGCGCAGTAGAAGTCGGTGGTTGCTCCGTTAGGCAGGATACCAGTAAGCTATCGCAGGAGACGAAAGATGTGATCAAGAAACGCCAATGTATCAATGCCTCTAATCCTACAGCTAGAATAGAACTGGCAGAACTTTCGAAGTTAATCAACAAGTGCAAGACAGCTGACATAAAGAGGTATAATATGGATAGAATTGAACATGCTCTCAGGAACGGAGGAAGCCTTAAAGTAGGGAAGAAGAAACTAGGAATTGGCAAGAATCAGATGTATGCGTTAAGAGACAAAGCCGGCAATATCATTACAAATATGGATGACATAGTTCAAGTGGCTGACGAGTTCTATAGCGATTTATACAGTGCCAGTGGCACCCACGACGATAATGGGAGAGAGAATAGTCTAGGGGAATTTGAAATACCACAAGTAACGCCGAAAGAAGTAAAGAAAGTCTTGGGAGCTATGCAAAAGGGGAAGGCAGCTGGGGAGGATCAGGCAACAGCAGATTTGTTGATGGATGGTGGGCAGATTGCTCTCGAAAAACTGGCCACCCTGTATACGCAATGCCTCATGACCTCGAGTGTACCGGAATCTTGGAAGAACGCTAACATAATCCTAATCCATAAGAAAGGGGACGCCAAAGACTTGAAAAATTATAGACCGATCAGCTTACTGTCCGTTGCCTACAAAGTATTTGCTAAGGTAATCGCAGATAGAATCAGGAACACCATAGACTTCTGTCAACCAAAGGACCAGGCAGGATTCCGTAAAGGCTACACAATAGACCATATTCACGCTATCAGTCAGGTGATAGAGAAATGTGCGGAATATAAGCAACCATTATATATAGCTTTCATTGATTACGAGAAAGCGTTTGATTCAGTCGAAACCTCAGCAGTCATGGAGGCGTTACGGAATCAGGGTGTAGACGAGCCGTATGTAAAAATACTGAAAGATATCTATAGCGGCTCCACAGCCACCGTAGTCCTCCATAAAGAAAGCGACAAAATCCCAATAAAGAAAGGCGTCAGGCGGGGAGGTACGATCTCTCGAATGCTATTCACAGCGTGTTTACAGGAGGTATTCAGAGACCTGGATTGGGAAGAATTGGGGATAAAAGTTGATGGAGAATACCTTAGCAACTTGCGATTCGCTGATGATATTGCCTTGCTTAGTAACTCAGGAGACCAATTGCAATGCATGCTCACTGACCTGGAGAGGCAAAGCAGAAGGGTGGGTCTGAAAATTAATCTGCAGAAAACTAAAGTAATGTTTAGCAGTCTCGGAAGAGAACAGCAGTTTAAGATAGGTAGCGAGGCACTGGAAGGGGTAAGGGAATACATCTACTTAGGGCAGGTAGTGACTGCCGTTCCGGATTATCAGACTGAAATAATGAGAAGAATAAGAATGGGCTGGGGTGCGTTTGGCAGACATTCTCAGGTCATGAACAGCAGGTTGCCATTATCCCTCAAGAGAAAAGTGTATAACAGCTGTGTCTTACCAGTACTCACGTATGGGGCACAAACCTGGAGGCTTACGAAAAGGGTTCTTCTTAAATTGAGGACAACGCAACGAGCTATGGAAAGAAGAATGATGGGTGTAACGTTAAGGAATAAGATAGAGCAGATTGGGTGAGGGAACAAACGCGAGTTAATGACATCTTAGTTGAAATCAAGAAAAAGAAATGGGCATGGGCAGTACATGTAATGAGGAGGGAAGATAACCGATGGTCATTAAGGGCTACGGACTGGATTCCAAGGGAACGGAAGCATAGCAGGAGACGGCAGAAAGTTAAGTGGGCAGATGTGATTAAGAAGCTTGCAGGGACGACATGGCCACAATTAGTACATGAGCGGGGTAGTTGGAGAAGTATGGGAGAGGCCTTTGCCCTGTAGTGGGCGTAACCAGGCGGATGATGATGAGAGGTGCCCTAACAGATACAGTTTACAGAACTGCCATATCTGTTTTTTTTTTGGTGCACATGGCGAAATTTGTAAACTTCGTGCTGCTATTTTCTTAAATTGACTATATTCATAAATTTTTAGAGAAAAAAAATCCAGGCCCTAAATGAAAATGTTGCTTACTCGATTCACTAGATTTTAGCCCGCCCTTTCTGCCTCATGATGCAACAACTTCATTCAAGCAGGTGTAATGGCTGTGTCATAAACGCACATTTGCGTTTTATAAGTTTCTCAATATGAATATTTGAGCTGTCCTCACGCTAAAGTTCCATCTTCAACGCTTAAACTTGTTGAGAACATGGCCGAAGGGTTATTGATATCGTGTTGACAGTTTTCACAGTGCTTGAAAGAAAAATGCTATACTTTAGTCAAAGAAGCCCGCACAAAATGGAGGGTTTCTGCACTGTATTGACTTCTTTCAAACTGCATGGATGTACAGTTTCAAAGTTTCTAATACGCACCAAAGAAACTATGTTTGAAAGGCATGAAAGCAAACTAGGAGGTCATCATAAACATATCGAATATAGCCACAAAGTAGCAGGCATTGGCGATGTTGCTACTCCGGGAGTTTCACAGACACCCAATTTTACCATATTCTAAAACCAGACGGTGAACAGAAGAGGCCCAACGCGAGCCCTCCCAAATTAACCAAGCCCATCGGGTTAGGCAGCCCCGATACATTCAAAGTGGCGCCGAACGATCCAGGTGTGACAAGTCCCAAGAAGCATGTTGGCAAGCGGTCATCCAAGTGTACGAGCAACTCTTCCTCGAAGGCCAAGCTCCTGGCTGAAAACAACGATGCTGCGATGGCAAGTAAAAGTTCAGCGGATGCCAAAGCTTGCAATATTATCATGTTATTGGCCTATTACTAACTTACCATTACCAATCGTTGCCATCTCGCCCAAGCTTCGATACGTGCACGCTATTGTACCCAACCCGAACACAAAGGCTTCGTAGTTCAAACTCGATCAGATTCTTTTGGAATACACTTGAGATGAGCTGTCACGCAACACTAAAAACAGTGTCACGTACAAAAGCTAAAGGTTCTTTGTTTTTTCAGACACCAAAATGGACGAAGTGATCTATGACGCATCACTATAACTAGCCGAAATTTAGATTCATAGTAACCTGAGCTAGGCGAGAACCAATGAAGGTGGTGCAAATCTTGCAGATTACCTCAGCTGCTGGTCACGTGTCCCAGCCGTCACCTCAGCTACTAACTTTCGGTGCCCCAACTATCATGCACCAAATTAAAAAAAAAGAATGATTCTGCGCGCATAAGACCATGAGTATCTGACTAAGAGTCGAATTGAGAAAGCGCATGTATTTCTTTTTCTTAGTTCCTGATAATCAAATAGGTATTTAAAAGTAATTTGAGAAACGATTGAGAAATGATTGAGAAAAGTAATTTGGGAAGTAGTTGAGAAATGATTGAGAAAAGTAATTTAAGAAATGAGAGACAGCCCGCGAAATATGAAAAGTAAACCTTGTGACTTGCGCAATTGCGCGCAGAGAAAGCAGCGCCACCAAACGGCCTCGGTGGGAAAGCATTGTAGCCGGTTAGCTTGCGAGGCATATCGACTGGTATGGGTTGGCATGGGTTTCGAGATATGCGCCCTTAAATTCGCGGTAATAATGTCCAAATGTGTCTTTTTTTAACCAAAATTATCCTTTAAGCATTGAAGCTCGAAAGTAACTAGAACGCCGTCGCACACTTTGGCAATGAATTCATCGAACTCGTGTCACCCCGAAAACTAATTCTAAGGGGTGGTGCATTGCCAATTGACCAGGTAGAATTTATAGATTGCAATATGCGCCGTAAAGTAGCTAATTATTACGTCAATTTGTGAATTTCCGTTATTTAGTTGAATATGGTTTTCAGTTTCTCGTGTATGTTCGCCTCTTTGAATATTCTAGCTCAAGGAATGGAATTCTGCAATCTGCCATAGGCGATCTTAAAGAAAAATTCCCACAAAACTTAAAGCTGATCAGCCGGTACAAGCGATCGCCAGATATCGTGAAGTCTGAAAAGGCGGCACTACCGACCAAAAGAAAACGCAAATTATGCGCTAGAAACCGTTATCCGCGCTTACACCGCCTAACTCATAAAAGAAGTGCCCGAACAGAAAAGGCGCTAGGAAACATTCACTTTGTGCGAACGTTTCCCCAATGGCCAGCATTCACTCTGCCGCTCCTCATGTCAGCCTGAAAAGGAAGAGGGTCAGGGGATGTTGAGCAAATTTTGTCTCAAGCCAAAACGTAAGCAATTTCTCAATAGATATCATTTGTCGAATGCACTTCTCGGTTGCTCGCAGAACAAGAGCTCTTGCACATCACCGGGACAAGCCAAGGACGCCGCAGACGTGGTCGGCGCCGAAAGTGGCAACGTAGCAGTTGTGGGTCCACCGAAGGTTCAATCGCCCGTCGCCAAAAGAAAAGAGAGACACACCCGAATCGACACAGCAGAAATAGCAGTCGTCGAAATAAATCCGGAAGATCCGCCTCCCGAAAGTGGGTACCTGTTGCCGAGTATATATTTCCATTGACGCACTGCATTATAAGATGTTTAGCGCTAGGCGCGGTCACGTACTTGCCACTCTACGTTTTGAATAAGACAGATCGATGCTCACAGAAAGACGGAAAATCGGAAGGGATGGACAGCGGACGAATCAAGGTTGCCTCTGGATGGAGCCCTTGTTGGAACTTCGGCTCCAGAACGAGCGTTCGGTTCTTCGACAACTGTTTATAGCTCTGAGTTTTAGCGTTTTACATTTTTTACAACTTTCTGACAAATAACGCACAAGCGTTGTGTGTACGGAAGAATGTAATGCCATTTATAGATAAGATCGAGCTTGCGTTTGACGTCTCCGTACAAATACTAAGTACGTTTGCTGTGATTAGGGAAAACGAAAGCGGTGAGTTGGTTACGTTTGCTGTGATTAGGGAAAACGAAAGCGGTGAGTTGGTTAGTTAGAAAATTTCAGCATTAACTGAATCGATACCATCCAACCTTAGCACATTCGCCAATGCATATACAGCAGTGAATCGACTAATTCGAAGAAAGCATCGCTGTTTTTTTTTTCTATTACACGCTTCTTTTTGGAGGGAAGGGGGCGGGGAGAATTCGTATAATTGCGAGTGCCATGTAACCTTCATCGTGGTTACATCGTCATGTGACCGCGAAGTGCTTTGTCGGGTCTTTACGTTACTTGAATCCACAGTATTAGGGTGGCTGTAATTTTTTTATGATCTTACTTTGGTTAATGAAATACTTTTATCGAAAAAATATTTTCCAGGTGTTTACATGTAAACCATCAATGCTTGTGTTGCTGGTGCTGAATATAAACGGTATGACGCGAAGTATCCTGTCTTACGTATTCAGGAAATCTTGCAAGATTTTCTCCTGTACTCTAGCAATGGCGCCCACTTTTTAGAGCTTCTGCGTTCGCCTAGAATATCCGAAAACAGCAAGAATTACGCAGCAGTTACACAGTATAGCTGCATTTATACCAGTAAATTGCTATAGCGATGACCTTGGTGCATCACACACTACATTGCAGGCGAAGAAAATCCCTAATCGTTGGGTAGATTAGTTGACACAGATTGTAGGCGGGGTGCAACCAGCGAAGAGGGGGAAACACAAAATTACAGGCTGTGTGCTCAGCTCTTCGCCTAATTAACATTGAAAACAACATGGCTTGGATGTGTTATCCTCTTCATAAGGAACCGAGTCTTTGATCAAACGATTCAGGGTAGGTAAAAACTGATTGCCTATGTCTTCGTGTCAAAACAGCACTGTAGTGGGCTCCGAGATATGAATTCGGCGGACTCTCCACCAGAGGAACCATCGTATACTTGAGAGATACTCTGGAAGGCCAGCTACGGAAATATACAGTTATACTCAGCGCAATCTTCGTTTCTGCTTGTGCATAATTAGTAATCGAGAACAAACCACCCAGGAACTATAGGAAGGAGATTGAACAGTTGCTTCTTCCTCGCCGCTCTTACTTTTTGTGCTGACTTCCAAATACGCATAAACTGGCCCAAGAGTTCACTTTCCCAAGATGCGTACTTCTTTTTCGTTACTCATCATCGTTATGACCAGAGTGTGCGCTGTAAAAAAAAATGCGTGTTCAGCCTCACGTGCACATTCACTGAGTACTAACGCCGCAGTGCACGCAGGCGCCCACGTACAGCAGGACGTTGCCTCCGGATCTGGCCCGTTATTGAGTCCATCGTCTCCGGCCAGTCCTGGCGACGTCCAACCAGCTGTGGACATACGGCGACCGTCCATCCTCAAGGTACCGGGCAGCCATTCCAAGTCCAGGGTCGTGGCTACGCTCTCCGCCGGCGCTTCCCACCTTCCGGATGACTTGATGAGACGCCCTTCGACAGTCGACTTCGGGACCCTCGAGTGCCGCATGCTTCCAGCCTCGCCGGAACACTCTGACGTGAACGTGAGGAGTAACGATGCACCGCAGCTATCGGCATGCGATCAGTCAAGACAAATCTCAGATGCATTGCGTGAACTCGTCAATGGCGTAGAGAAGCTGAAGGCCGTTCGCCAAAAAGTGCGACAACGAGGTCTTTCAACCGGAAGTTGACGTCTTTGTCTCACATACTACCTAAAGAATGTTTATTACGCGCTCTTGTTTACCAATCACCGCCTAGTGCGCATGTCTACGAATTTGAGGCAAATATGCTACGTACATACCTAGACAAAGCCTGTAAGTTCGATGGTGCTGATTATTATTATTATTATTATTATTATTATTATTATTATTATTATTATTATTATTATTATTATTATTATTATTATTATTATTATTATTATTATTATTATTATTATTATTATTATTCCCTTCGAAATGGGGCGATGACGAATAGCCCCTAGCCTGCTTCAGCTAATAAGGTTATCTATATGTGCTTATTAGACTAGCCTTTCGCCTATCTCTTCTTAATATTTCCTCTCTTAAAGTCTGTATATCTACATTGTGCGTATGCTTCTTAACGGATCCGGTCCTATCAAACTCTCCCCTGCTTTTTTGAAAGCGCACTATTCTGGCGCCATCTAGCATGCATTCAGCGAATGATGCCTGTCGCCTCCAAGATTCTGGTGCAGAGCTTGGGGTCTTTCCGCATCACTGCGGGATTGAACGTACGGCACATAAGGATGCGTTCAAGATTACATGAATTAGTGCAAACGCTGCATGTATAACTTGCTATCGCAAATAAGACTTCGAGAAATTACACATCTCGGAGGCGCATATGACAAGCAGGAGGCGTCAGAAAATAAGAAATCTGAATACCTTCTGTGTGTCGTTAGCTCGCATTATATTTATTTCTTCAATTATTTATTTATTCGGTAACTTATGTTTAGGTCACATTATAGGAGGCAGGACAATAGCGTTAATTGCAAAGGGTTACCTGGTTATTAGGAAGACTGAGTAGCAAGGGATAGGTAAACAAATATTTTTCGCGGAAGTTTTCCAAAAGTAGAAGAAAAACTTTCAATCATGATCTATTTTTTTATCTAATCCGAATCTGCTCCCTGAGAGTCTGTCCCATACTTCAGGAATTTAGCAGTTTCGGCCTAAGGCAACTCTCGCTGGCCAGCAGGAACAGTGCTCCGGAAGCTATACCGCGCGTCTGAGGCAGCGGTGGCATGAAAGTAACGTTGAACTTGCGTCCACATCGCTTCGCCGTTTTTGCAGCCAAACGCACTCCGCGCTGGTGCCGCGCATGCGCAATAGGGCAGGATCGTGCAACGGCGGTGGTGCCGAAGGCACGATTGCGCCTAGAGCGTTCATGTATTTGCCATCGAAACAACAATTTTAAAAAGTAAGTGCAAGGGTATTTGCAAGACTAGTCGCCGCATGCTTGAGCCAAACCCAGATGTTAGGCGTTATGCGTATACAATGCTTCACTAATTATGCTACTGTCCGCCTTTTGGGAGACACACGCGTATGCGATACAAGTCCCTGGGAATTGATTAACTGGGGTTAATTAGCCGGTGCCACTAACGGCCATAACGGTTGATAAGAAACATTCTCGGAACCTCGAGCGAATAAATCTGAAGCTGTGGCTGCATAAATCGGATCTTGCACCTTGCTCTACATCCAATGCAGTCGGAACCACTGGAGCCGACATCGGCTACCAAACCCGGAGGGCCGGTCGGCAAGGCCCCGCCGACCCTGACGGGATCTGAGCAGCCCTCGATGCCGACGAGCGTTGCAGACTCTCGCAGCAGAAGAGTAGCGTCGCCGACTAAAGGACGGGGGTTCGACATCGGACGCCCTGTATCCGCTTCTTGCACAAATCCACGGTCGTCGCCAGGGTTTCCACGACCGCTAACATCCGCCTCTCCTGCCGACAAGGGCAGTCACAGTGAGTAGCTGTTCGTTTCAGGCACTTTTTTTTGTTGTTGCAATCGCTTGTTTCTTCTGCGTCAGCTGCGCGTATATCGCCCAAGAATGGTTGGCGCAACTCAAACCGTTTACTCATCTGCCCAAATCATTCCAACGGCCCAGCGCAACGCCACCTTTCGATGAACATTGTTATCGCCACGCAACCGGCTTTGAGTGTGGCGTTTTAGACTGATCAGCCATTCCGACACAAAAACGAGCAAACGATAAAAATATATCCACTGAGAAGTGCAAATTATGGCAGGTTGTGAACACCTTGGTTAATGTTCTCGTTAGTCTAGCGAATGGATGACGCCATTTCGAGCACATCTTTATTTGCATACGTGCTTGTTACTTCAATTCTTTCAATTTTCCCTGCTTCACGATCTCAAGAATTTACCCGCTCGTGTTTTTCACGCAAGTCCTCCCCTATAGCGACTTATCTTCGAGGCGTACTTAAATGTTGTGTTCTTTTTTGTCCCCTTACACGCATTCACGCTGTATCTTTATCTAAATGAACTATCAAGTGCTGCATAAACAGGCCTCACTGACGCTCTATTTTGTATTACACACAACAGGTGTCATGTATCAATGTATAGAAAACGTTAAGACAAACTTACCTTGCTGGGAAGGTCATCTGTACTTCAAGTACTTTTGCTTGAAGCACAGCAATCCGTAGTATTGGTGTCTGGAAAGACAAGCAGAAAGAAAGGTTAATTACTGAATGCTGGGAAGATATTCCTGACGTCATGCCTAGAGTGCTACTCCAGATGGGTATGAGGAAACACGAAATGATGCGCGAAGTTCACAGCACACAGGTACGCAGCATATGCAAAACACACCACTCAACAAAACACATTACTCAACAGTCGACTGAATCGTCTGATTGAAACCAGTGTCTCTCGCGGGACACTCAAAAGTGCCCTCGTTGCTCGAGAAGCAAAGATATTGCTAGTCCATGGCCCAAGGACCTCTCTTAGCTCAAACGACAGTCTATGATGAATGTTTAGTGCGGACTTTAAGGTCGTTCATCGAAGCGTAAATAGCCTGCAAGCGCAGACTAAGTGAGCTCCCTCTTCCCGCACTTTGCACTCAAGGCACAGTGGCGGCCTCGTATGTTTTATTTTAAATAGGGAATATTTAGTGTTCATTGCAGACACAAGATTTATGGCTGCTATATTGCGTCGATTTGGTTACAGGTGTCACGGTGCCGTAAAAAAAATGTGTGAACATAGCTTATGCACTCACAGATGTATTCTGTCACCTTTCCTGACAAATCCTCTCCCCTGTAGGGGAGCAAACCAGACGTGGGTCTGGATAACGTCCCTGCCTTTCCTTAGTTTTCTCCTTCTCTCTCTCTCTCTCTCTCTTTCTCCAGTATCTACTTGCATATCTAAACTTCATCGTTAACACAGAGTTCTCTTGCTTTGGTGCACCTCATGTCCCAATGTGCCGGTTCAGGACCTGAGGTCCCATTAACCTAACCAGTGAACCTAATCATTAACCTAACCAGTGAGCACTTGTCGGGCTCCAACTGACTACAACCAGAAAATTTCTTAATCTCTCGCCTCTTATAATTTCAAACTCCCCAAACAGGCCGTTCAGACTGTAATATACCCGCCGTGGTTGCTCAGTGGCTATGGTGTTGGGCTGCTGAGCACGAGGTCGCGGGATCGAATCCCGCCACGGCGGCCGCATATCGGTGGGGGCGAAATGCGAAAACACCCGTTTACTTAGATTTAGGTGCACGTTAAAGAACCCCAGGCGGTCGAAATTTCCGGAGTCCTCCACTACGGCGTGCCTCATAATCAGAAAGTGGTTTTGGCACGTAAAACCCCATGATTTAATTTTTTTTTAGACTGTAATACTGTCAGATAAGGAAAAAAAATGTCCCTGCATCTCTTTTCAGCTGACGTCGTCAACATACAGCCAGCAGAAGACAAGGATACCATCCGACGTAAAAAGTGAGTGCACATTCTAGTTCTCTATCATCGCACACTGGTATTCTCCCTTGGGGTCTTCAGGTGTCTCCCCCCCCCCTCCTGGATTTTATTGTCATTGCAAGGCTTCTGTCGCCGGCCACATTTGCGGCTCCTTTTGAGTAGCCTAACTTTACACTTGTTAAATTTGTCAAATGATTAAAGAAACTCACTCTAACACTGTGGGCACGGGCGTACTGGGCTTTATATAATTAATATTTTTGCTTGCATCACTAAAGTGTCACTTAAGTGGTACCACACAATTCTGTCACTAAAGTCGCTCATACCAGGTCTCGCATTGTTGGCAAAATCATTCCTCAGAGTTTTGACAATGGCAGCCCACTAACAAATGCCATGAAACAAAAGACGGACGCGCATGCCTTTATTCTTAGGTCTCCTCGGAGTTAAGTATTAAAGGTGCGAAACAATAACAAAGCTTAAACATTAAAATGACGTAATTTTGTTGGCGCTGCTGTGAACAATCTCCGAGATCGGCTGAAGAAAGAGGTTTGAAACATAACCGATATGGAAAAGTGGTGGTGAAGTCGCTAAGAAAAACGTTCGCTTTAATTGACAAACGTAAGTCAAATTGTCCGAGGGCACGATTCAAACAGAGGACCCCATACACAACAGCTCGTTTTTTACTTAGCTTAAGTTTACTTCAATTCATATTGCTACTGCAGCTACGAATCTCACACTTAGTGTAATATTATTCTATTATTATTCTATTAGTCTATGTAATAATATTCTAGTGTAATATTATACTATTACTAATAGTATTCTAACGTGTTGCTATCGCATTCATTGCTTCACCCTCATGATGAAACTGTAATATGTTGCTTTTCTTTTCATTTTGTGTAACGCCCATTTCAGCAAAGAATGGACGGTAAAGCTCGTGAGCAGATAACTAACCATTTGGCCTACTTTTTCGTTCCTCGATTTAAGATATTAAATTAAGTCCTGGTGCTTCTGGTAAGAGATGATCCAATGGTCTTTTAGCACACCAAAATGATCACACTTTGGTTGAGCACTTGTTTGTGGCCGAAGAACCCTGTGCCGCTGGTGCTGCTGAAAAGGGCCCTGCATTGCAATGTCACTAGTGCCGGCTCCCCAAGCAACACACCATCGTCGCATTGAAGCGACCAGCCGCGGACTCCCGTGAGCTGTAGCACATGATGGCCGCCTGAAAGAACGCATACGGCGCATACGACGCATACAGCGTTGTGGAGGACGCCGTATGCGTCCGCCACAACGCCATATGCACTTCAATGCATTGTTATTCCTCTGTGAATTCCCTTATCATGATCAGGGTCCCCTGTCAGTAATTGACCTAGATAAACGGACTCCTTCACGGACTCAAAACGCTGGCTGGCGATCTTGAACGCCTGTTCCCTTACCACGCTACTGGACATTATCTTTCTCCTCTGCATATCAATCTTCAACCCCACTCTTACACTTTCTCTGTTAAAGTCCTCAATCATTTGTTGTAATTCGTCCCCAGTGTTGCTCAACAGGACTTCTGCAAAGCGAAGGTTGCAAGACATTCGCCGTTGATCCTCACTACACAGCATTCCCAGTTTATTAACTTCACTAATTCGTGCAAGCATGCAGTGAATAGTTTAATATTAAATTATGGGGTTTAACGTGCCAAAACCACTTTCTGATTATGAGGCACGCCGTAGTGGAGGACTCCGGAAATTTCGACCACCTGGGGCTCTTTAACGTGCACCTAAATCTAAATACACAGGTGTTTTCGCATTTCGCCCCCAACGAAATGCGGCCGCCGTGGCCGGGATTCGATCCCGCGACCTCGTGCTCAGCAGCCCAACACCATAGCCAATGAGCAACCACGACGGGTTGCAGTGAATCGCATTGGAGAGATAGCGCCACTTTGCCTGACCCCATTCTTTATAGGTATATTTCTACTTTTCTCGTGGAGTATCAGGGTAGCTGTGCAATCTTTGTGGATTTTTCCTAACATATTCAGGTATGCCTCCTGTACTTCTTAACTACGTAATGCCTCTATGACTGCTCGTATCTCTACTGAATCAAATGCCTTTTCATAATCTATGAAATCCATATAGAGGTGTTGATTGTGCTCCGCAGATTTCTCGATTACCTGATTGATGACAGGCATGTGATCCATTGCAGGGTATTTCTAAACGAGGTAATGTTTTATAAATAATTAAATATTTCCAAAGAAAACTTTCCAACAGATGCACATTCGAACACACGACGTCTAATATCATAGAGTTTCCTACAGTTACTGTATGAAACTTTGTCTAGTACAGAAGTCCGATATTGAAACCATATGACCATTGACAAGGATAGTACATCCGTATGAATTTTTCGCAGTCAAGCGAGCGCGTTGAGACGCTTGTCGCGTTTCGATATGGCGTTTACCGAGGCGCAGTTAGAACGCAGGCGAGAGCTTTCGCGTCAAGAAACGCGCAGAGAACGCAAGCAACCTGAGAATCGTGTCTGCAACAACGGGGAGAAGCTTCTGAAGAGGACGCGTTGGAACGCACGCGAACGTGGCGGCGGACGTAGTACGCCAGAAAAAAAAGACTCACGACGTTTCTTTCATTTGCCAAACAGAGAAGACCGGAGGTAAAAACGAGTTTAGTGTGGAGATCGTCATAGCGTGCTCGGTATTTTTTGGAGTTGCTTATGTCTTCGAATACGGCTGTCGGTTTCAAGGCGAAGTAGAGTAACCAGTAGAGGCGGTTTCAAGGGTATGCTGTGTATGCTTCATAAGCAATGATTACCAAGAATGCTACGCACTATGTTGCCAACTCTCCAGTGGGGAGTTTCTACCCTAATTCCTCTTTCAGTGTCCCTTAAGCAGTCTTTTTGAGCAATAAACTTTCAGCGCAGACAGTTTTACCGGACCATTTTTCAGGTGAGCATCACTCAAGCGCCGAACGGACAATCAAGTGCGCTTGCACGCAGCGCTAAGTCACGAGTTATGGCAGAGCGAAGTGTCCGTTCCGCTCTCGTAGTTGCTGAGCGCTGCGCGCCACCGTGCTGGTCGCTGTAAAACAACTTGCATTCCTAAGAGCGAACAAAGGTGCAACTCCGTGTGTAACTTTGTATGTCACGTGTACGTAACTATGTGTGCCACGAAATTTGCACGCCACGAAATGCTGTTCCTACTCCTTCACAAACGGCTTAAGATCGACAGTCCGAGGTTTACATCTAAGTGCGAAACCGGAGAATCATGCCACAAACATCCACTAACCTTACAAGAATATCGTTTCAGCACAAACTGTCTCAAGTGTTATTTCTTCCCACAAGAAATTGGAGCATGGAATAAATTACCCGGCTGTATAACTAGTTGTAACAAGTTAAGAAACTTTCTAAAAATTACTTGAAAATCACTTGCGTACTTCCCGCCGTTAATATTCTGTACTTATTTTATACACTAGTGTAATTCTTGGTACACAGAATGAGACCCGTGTGTGCTGTATGCCTGCTCACAAAGTTATTGCCGTATGACTTTTGCTCCCTCAACCCGAAATAGGATTTTATAAAATCTGTAACTGCGTATTGAGACTTTCTTTATCTGTAATTCTTTTTCTATCTTGTTTTGTTGTGCCCTCCTGCAATAGCTCCATTGGGATTACCAGTGCGCAACAAGCAAATAAATAAAATAAACTCACACCCTTGAATTAAAAATTGGATTGGAGCAGGGGCGTCGGTTATAGACCGATTTACACTCTTATTCACATTTAATGGTGTAAATTCGGCCCATCTCAGCGGTCCACACTTCGCGGAGCAGAGACCGTTCATAACAAATTCCGTACGAGGCGTTGTGTTGCTACAAATGCGCGAAATGAATTGATACGCAATAAAGTTCCTAATATTTTATAATTTAATGATTCCTGTGGGAATTAGTGTAAAACAGTAAGGTGCCCACGGGAATCATAATATTTCACAAGGATTATCCAACGCGAAAGAGAACAGATGCCCGAACGATTCAGAGAAATTGGAGCGCTGCTGCAAATCTAAATATATAAATTACGTGGACTTGGAGCTGCAGATTAGTGGCTCTCTCTGAAACTTTGAAAAAGCCCACAAGTCGCCTCATACGGAAGTTAGTCTACTGGCTTCATCAATAAAGCATGGCGCCTAAAGCGCGCACAGCCTTTTAACCATGGAACAAAAGCAAATCTTGAACAACTTTCAATCCTCGCACTCTTGTGATTGAAATTTCGAAATCTGTAGCTCCACAGACTTCCTACAGCGTATACCAAATTTCTGACAGATGGCTTTCGCGTGTCATATAAAGAACATCCCTGGGAATTGAATTATTCCTTTATTTTCTCGTTAAAGTGCAAAGGATCGACATAACTTTGCTACAGGAAGGGGTAATTGAACATTGTTTTTGTAGATTTATAGGCAGCATTCCCTTTTTTCTGTGTCACCGCAATATGTCGCTGCAAACCGTAGCTGCAAACCAAGGCTCAACAGTGTGGTTAGCCAAAGCATGCTCGGCGCATCCTTGAAATGGTAAGGTTGAGCGGCAGCGCATAACTGGAGTGGACTTGAAATACGATCTGCTAAAACTCTCGAATAGCATTTTCATTCGTGCAGTCAAGAAGAAAGCAAGAAGAAAACAATCTAGTATGCTGTAAGGAAAGCGGAGTCTAACATAAGGCGCTGAACAAAAACAGCCTATGCGCTACATTTAAAGAAAAAAATTAGAAGTATCTTAGCCATGAACGCCAACTCACACGTGTCAGTAGTTAACTAATAACTTTCTGGAACAGGCTACCCCGCACTGTACCCCTTACGTGCTAAATCTGATACAATGATTCCTGTTCCACTGCGTCCACTGCAGTCCTACTGAAGTCCCACTGCATCATTGGGTACATCCGACTTAGAGAACAAGTGCAATGAAAAGTAAAGTTCGAAACGACAGTTCCCGCCAGTCTGACTTCAGGTAAGGCCAGTAGTCTGTAGCCTTGCTGCTAAAGGCTACTGGCTTTACCTGAAATTTTGAAAATGTCCGCATGTTGCAGCACGCCGGGATTAGGCTTCTGTGCTTCACTTCTGAAACCTATCACCGAAGGCCGGCAGCATCATATAAAAGGCATGCAGACAGTTTTAAAACAACTATTTACCATAGCCTGTCACCTCTTAGGATTGCGAATATACAAAGTTCAGATGCCACAAGGTTGTCGCTAATGTTGTACTACAAGTATAGTTCGTTATAGAAGTCTCCGATACATGACAAACTCTAGTAGTAATATTTCTTTTTGTGTGTGATTTCCTCGTTCAAGTGCACAAAGTATGCATATGGATTAGCAAACGCTAATGTCAGTTTAAGAAATGCCTAAACGGACAGTAAAGGTACATAAACTAGCTTGGTAGATTGCACGCATCTACAGAAGTCAATGGCCTGAAGTTTGAGGTGATACGTGGCATGGTCGCACAGAAATGATGCAAAGGAACTAGTAGCTTCTTTAGAGATGCAATGTTTTAGCAACACTGCTTCTTCTTCACATATATAATTTGTACAATTCGCTATTACTAAAACACTTTCCTTCTGTTATTCTTGGCTATTTCCGACTGTAACGCTATGGCCGAAATTTCAAGCAGGGCCTGGTGAGAAACCCTTCAACAAACTAGCACAGTGGAATGTTTTTCTCGGTTGTTATCTCTCCCATGCAAAACGCGACAGTCGTCCTGACGGCTTCACGTAGCTGTGAGGTTTGCGATCAAAAAAGAAAGCGAACGAAACCACGGCGTCAAAGGCTCGTTTTCTGAAGTGGTCGCTTCGTGATTGATACCTGCGGCCTTCGGCTGGCGAGATTGAATTCCCGCTGACGAATCAATGGCCATGATAGATCATGATGATTGCTAATGACAGACCGTTCGAATCGGGCCGGCGAGAAACCTAGCTGAATGAGCTAAGTATGGCGTTACTAAATCTATTGCAATCTACGCCATTCTACCCATCTCTGCTTTATCTTGTAAGGTTAATCACGGCCTGTAACAAACTGCGTGATTCCCGTGTATTCCCTGTTTGTAGTTTTCACGCCCATATTGCGACCTTTCTGTTGCTGATCTTATGCTTCGTGCTTGCAGCGCCAGAAACTCCATGCGGGCGGCCTTCGTGCTGTGCTCTTCGCTGGTCACCGTCACCGCAAGCCTGTGCAGCGCATTCACCATCCCCTCCAAGGAAGCGCTCTTCACGCACCGCATAGTGTGAGCGACAACGTACATGGCCACAGTTGCGACCACCGTAGTCCGGATATGGCGAATCAGTTCTGCGGAATCCCGCAAGGGGGGGATAAAAGTTCATGAAAGGGGCAATTGGCATCCACCGGAATGTATAGCACGAAACTACAAAAGAAACTAAACCCATACGGGTTTCTCGGGAAAAAAAAAAGCTTCAGAGTGGAAGAAAATTTTTGCCCTGGTCCAGGATTGGAACCGGGGACGAACGCTTTTCCGGGGCGGTCGCTGGGCTATCTGAGCTAACCAGAAGGCTAGTGGATCACAACAGGAGGTCGAATTAGTCGACAACTCGAAGCACGGGGACGCTCAACAAGGCAAATCTGTTCTGCACACGCCAACAAGGAAGGAAGATTCATGAAAGAGAAAGTTCCCATCCACCCGAATGTAGCACGAAACTACAAAGGAAACCAGAATGTAGAACGTTCCGATGACGGATAATGTATATGATTACATTCTGATGAACGCATAGTAACGGCCATCTCAAGCTTCGACAGGTCGTCAAAGTGCGGCAAGTCAGCTTTGATTTGCCATATTTTGTCATTATCGAGAGCCGATTCACCATGTTCTGTATTCCCACGACCCAAGTTCTCGATTAAGTCGACCTCGGTCTGAGGTCTATCTGCTGAGGCTAATAAGGGTATCACCAACAAAACCTGAACAAGTTCTGTCTCAGTAGACAACGTTTCGACAAGAGCACTTGTTTTTGTCAAGGGAACAACTCAGGGCAACACTTGTCGCCCTGACGATGACAAGAAGACCTGTTGGGCCGCTGGTTACAGTGAGATTCCTTGTTCGGCATAAAAGATGGGCCAAACACTGGAAGTATGTGTTTTTCGAACTACACAAGGTGGCCGACCTCCCAGTCGGAGCACCACTGAGCTAAGTACAGGCTTGCAAGCAGCGAGGATACAGTAAGAACTGGCGGCTGCGTTATTGCAGCTTCTAGGGTGAAGTCCGCCATCTTGTGAGGATCAAACGAGAGTGGTGAGGAAGTGAACGTGCAGAATTTAGTCATATACCATACTGTTGTTTGCTTGAAGTGTCCGTTTTACTCTGCTACGTCAGTCTTCCTTTGGTTCATAACGGCCCAAAAAGGGGATGAGAATAAATCCGTGGTTAAGCGCGATATGTCTTTCTCTCTAAGTTGATTCGCAGTGTTTGGACGCTGCAGCCAGCTTATCTACCATGGGAACATTTAGGTCCCGTATAAAATCCCGTACAGCGCGCAGAGCTTTCCACGTACCGTGCGGTACAATGCCGCTCGCGCCTCCTGGTGTTGGCCACATCTACCAATATGTGTATAAGGTATTGGGCCGTAGCATGAACGTGACTGCTTTTCATTTTGGTGCATTGCGCTCGATAAAAGACGAAAACCACCAAGAAAACACAGTCATAACATCATGTGTTGTGTTGACTCTTGCGAAGCACTATTCGCCAAATCAAAGTGCAGCCCTCGAGCCCCTCTGCTTGCGTTGGTGATTGAGTTCTCTGGTTGAGAAAGAAGTTGTGCAGCGATGGCCATGGGAGGTGGCAGCCTTCCTATCCGGAAGTCATGCTTTTGGGGAAAGACACAATAATTTTGTCCTTAATTTTATTCTATACACTCTTGCGGCTGGGCGCCTAACGCTCTCGGGTATGGATGTAGTACGCATGCACAAATGCCAAAGGAAGCGGACGGAAGGACGGCAGGCGGGAAAGCTTTATTGATGGTAAAACATCGCAGGCGTAATCAGTAAGATTCGGTTCTAGCTCCTGCCTACGGCAAGTTGTCTTTCGTTCCACTTCCATTTCCTTTTTTTCTTCATTACTATTTCTACAGTTCACTTAACGATAGTGGTTAATTTCCTGTATGCTTTCCCTGCCTTCATTTTCCGTTGGCTTCATGTAGTTGTAAGCAAAACCGAGCCGCTCGGTAGATCTTATTCTTCCTATTCTTCCCGTGCTACAAAATAATGTGCGTACGTCTGCCCCTCTTGTGCGAACGCTCCTCATTCCTAGTCGTCACAAGAGGCACTTCATAGCGCGAAACACAAAAGTGGTGTAAGGTTAAGTCGGCACAGTACAAAAGGCAACCGTATCGTTCACTGACGCAGGAAACCCGGGCCCCGTGGATTTCTGATGTGGTTTGTCCTGAGCACGCCTACGGCACTTCTGTCCACCGTCTGCAGCTGTCTGCTGCTCTACTTACAGCACTTACGCAGCAGGTGAGTAGACAGAATACACGACACGCATGCTCAAAACTTGACAGAACTTATTCGCCATCAGTCGTGGCCTTATGTTGCAGATGCATTGGTTTGAAGCTACTGCGTGCTAATTGATAGAGATATAAAAATACCTCCTAGAGCTCACATTATAGTATCTAAATATAACGTTACTGTTCTACAAGTCCTGCTACGTTCCTCCTGATTGTGTCAATTAGTCCAACATTCACTTCGATTTGTCGTGCAACTAATGTCCGCGTCTTCAAGAAATTCAGCTCAAAGACAATAATTTTATCTGCCACAGGCAATTTCATAAATCATCGCATAGTGCAAAGAACATCACGGGACCGCTTGAATGAAGTGCTGTATACCCACGGGTAAATTTATACAACACTAAAAATGACTCCACGTTGCGGTATAGTCTGGGTCTGTGCCTTTTCGTCCTTGTCTGTATCTATCTTGTCTGTATCTATCCTCAACTGTCGCTATCTTCTTCCTATGCATCATGAACGAACTAGCCCGGTAACAAGTTATATTGATTCAGATTGATTCACTGCGCGGCGCTGAGTCCAGCAGTGCTACAGGCAAGCATGCATCGGGTACTGAAAGTGACATGTTGCTGCTGGCTCGCTCATCCGCCCGGACACAAAACGAAACCATCCCCTTGTATTCAGTGAGCCACGGGGAGCTCTCGACCTGCTAATAAGATGCAAAGGTGCCAGTTCGCAGTTTGTCAAGACGGACACCGCTGTCTCGAAGTGCGCGCATTTGTTTGAACAGCGCGTTTGTTTGATGTGTATATACGTGAGGGCGCGCGTCACTGTTGAAGAATATAACCAACAGCGCGTGTACTTACACTCGTCGCATTATTAACAGTAGGTTCGTTGCGAGTTACCGCATGCTGGGAGCTCGGGGCACGCCCACGTTCAGAAATAGATAGCCAACCTGATCTAAAGCGCTTAGTAAGGGTGACTGTGAAACCCTCGTACAAACCGAACAAAGGCACGAACCCTATGAATCGGTCCGTCCGCGTCTTCAGTGCAAGTTGTCACTCGCCGCCCACTACTGGATGCCATTGACTCGTTGACACCCGCCGTATCCCTCGTCGTGACGAGAAAGTCATCTGTCGCAAAGAACGGCAACACGGCTATGGCGACTTCGCGTGGTCGTTTCGAAGCGCTGCATAAGTAGTCATCTTGCACGTGTGGTCGAAAAAGAGCAGTCCCAGTGCTACATCCGGTTGGTTCCTTCAGATCGCCGAAATCCGACTTGGAGCGCCCAGAAATGCTCCCACCGACCACGTAGGAGGAATTGCCAGATTCGACCAGTTTCCAGTCGCCCGAGCGCTACGCAGATTCCGTCAGCGCGCTTTTGGCGCGGCGTCGGCTCGGGCGTTTTAGACGGTTTCGTAATTGCGCCGTTGCGCTTATCGCGCTTTGTGCGTCTCACGTCGATGTTGGCGACGCGGCCACGTTTGCATTTCTTAGCGGCGCCTTCTGTTGCACACTTCAGTCTTGAGTCGAGAGGCAAAGACAGCACCTTTCATATGTAGTGCAGAAAAACTCGATGTGCTGGCGTGGGACTGCCTTGCAAGCGACAGCCGCTGTAGCGGCGGCTTTCGCAGCCTACAATTTCTTATCTGGCGCGCGCTCTCACTAGCCGTGATGCCATAATGCTGCGTAATGCGGCGGCATTTAATCGGTTCATCACCGACAGCTGCCCTCTGCCCTCGCTTCCTTCACTCTCTCAGCTCCGCAAGTTGACCCGCCGTTCGGCTATATAGCGCGTACTTTCTCTGAATGGGATGTGGTACGTCTTGCAATAGATGCCCGCCGCATCTCGGCGAGGAAAACGGCGCCATGCAGGGTCGAATCTGGACCCGAGTCAGATATCTTCATCGCCGTGATTACTCCATGTCGCGGAACGGATGAATACGGCCTGTCAATATGCGCTGGCGTAGCGCTATGGTATATAGCACGCTCGGGGCATGCAATCAAACAAAGGTGCACCGTCGTACAGCGGTATCCCTTTTGGAACACTGCGAGCTGGCGCGGCGCGCTTGCGTAAGGGAACAGCGTATAGCGGGGCTAGAAATATCCGTTATCCTCTGGCTACGGGCTGCTGGTTTCATTTTGTCTCCATGCAAATGAGTGAGCCAGACGCGCAAGGTTGCTTTGAGTGCCCCATGTAAGTACGTTGACCCGACGCGTGCATGTCCCCAGCGTTCCTGGACGCAGCGTGGTACCAGGGGAGGTATTCTGTAAGAGTCCTCCTATTGGACATGTCAATTTCGTCTGCTGCTGAAGCGCTGATTGGCTGTGGCGCGTCGCTGCTGCAGACGAAACTTCAACAGCAGACGAAACGGACATGTCCACTAGGTGGACTCTTACGGAATACCTTCCAAGGTTCAATCCCTGGTGTACCTTTTTATTGCTGAGTAAATTATTACCCATGGGAAAACTGTTTCGTGCGAGCAGCCCGCAATATGTATAACGTAAACCCGAACTAGCACGTACGCAACTAGAACTAGTAGTTGCGTACGTGGGCTGCCAACTAGTCGACTGACGTTGGCCGAATCGCCGAGAATAATCTAAATAATTAATCAGGAAGAGCTGGCGCGGCTCTCGTTCAATTATAACATGCAAATGATGGTTAGCACATAGATATTTCTGTCGTACGTGCTTGTGGCTTCAAGCGTACCCGCGACGTTACTTATTGCAGTTAGTCTGAATTCAGAAATACTGATACTTTCTTTTAGACGCAGCAAAGCAATTAGTCTCTGCGTATATGCGTAATTGTTGCAAATTGTGACATTTATGACGCAATATGTTGCTGAATTCAAACGACCACCTGGCGAAGTCACGGTGCCGTATCAAGCTACGTAGGAGGACGAAGTTTATGCAAGTTTTATTCTACTAACCACCATTACCACGATGGCTGAACCGCCATATGCTCGAAGCTACCGCGGGTATAAGCGCTAGGGTTCCATCGAGTAATTTCTGTACAAAACTCTCTATCGCTATACTCGTTTACATGAACCCGACAGGAACAGGTTGAGTCAGAAGTCTATCTCAGACACAAACTTCTATCTTACACGAACTCGTCGTACCTGACGAGTCGTGAATGTTGGCACAGCCTGCGTCGAGGCAAGAAGTAAAACAATGCGTCTGTTTAATTGCACATGGATGCGCGAACCCCCGGACCCGAGCCGTCCCCGCGTATGCATGTGGTCTTCATATACTGGTTAGGTTGACCCAGCCCGACCCATATATGGGTCGGGCTGGGTCAACCTAACCAGTGCAGTCGGTTTCGCTCAGCCCTGTCGGCTAGCAAGCAACGTGACAAGCACATTATGTTCCCGCGACAAGCAGAACCTGACTCGTTTTTCGTCAGGTTCACGTAAACCCCTGTATATCGGCCTAATGGCTGGTGTTATGCCTACCGATTCACATCGACAGATGTGCTGCAGCATAGACAGACGACAGAACGATAGCTGCTGGAAGTACATGGCTCGACGCAACATTGTGGCTTTACACAACGAGCTTATTTTTTTTTTCTCAGTTTACTCCTATTTCTGACGCAACACCTGTAATCTTGACACTACCATTAGTGCAGTGAACGTACTCTGGTAAAGCTTAGTGTAACACGCTGCTCTATCATTCTACAGCGACGTCATGCAGAGCGCGGAGGATCACCGGAGCATTTGCACTGCGGCGGCCAAGAAGTTGAGGAAGCTAGGACCCGTAAGGTGGGTGTACGAAACCTCGGCCAACTAGATCTGTGAAAGCCTCTGGTGCAGAGCAGTGTTTCTAAGCTGCATTAGTTTCGGGCACTTCTGCTATAGCTAAACGACCACTCCTATACCGACACTAGCGGCTTGTTAAGCGAGAGTAGACAGAAAAAGAAAGTGCGGATGACGATGCTGATGTCAAGTTCCCACAACAGCTGGCCGTGACCTCAACGATTTTGACAGCTAGCTACTGGTGTCTAATTACTTGTTTATCGGTAACGAGGGAACATACATGAGCATTGAAGATAACAATAAAATTGACCAAGCAAGTTTAGAGATCTTTTCCTACGCGAAAACGGCCCATATGAGAGAAATTACTTCGAAATCCACGACATCACGCTGACGTGGTGGCGCTTAGGTCTGGGCGTGAAATTCGAGATAAGAATGCGTGGCGTTCGTTTTCTTTACTTACTAAGAATCGTCCATCTTTCTTGCAAATAAATAAAAACTACGGTTTAAAGAACGTATCTGGCAGTCTACGCTGACTTAGGTTTGCTATTTAGCATACGCGTCAACCTGTGAACATTCAAGTGCGTAAAATTTCCGGCGATGACCAGCGGCCCTTACGACAACATAAAGCTTTGCGAATATGGGCCCGTGGTTCGTAGAAGCGAGTATTACAATACACTGTTCAGGGCAGTGAAACCCTTGCCAGTATTCTGTCTAACGTTTAGAACGCTCGAAATTTCGCTCGACGCTAACAAGGCACAAGTCGAAAGTGTCACGCGCCAGTGGCAACCACGTGACAACGTATTCCCGACGTATCTATACGGCGTATTGGCGCGCACATCTGCTGCGTGTAACCTGCCGTGGTTGTTTAGTGGCTATGGTGTTGCGCTGCGAAGCACAAGGTCGTGGGGTCGAATCCAGGCCACGGCGGCCGAATTTCGATGGGGGCGGAATGCGAAAACACCCGTGTACTGAGGTTTAGGTGCACGTTAAAGAACCCCAGGTGGTTTAAATTTCCGGAGTCCCCCACTACGGCGTGCCTCATAATCAGATCGTGGGTTTCGCACGTAAAACCCCTGTTACGTTTCGCCTACGACGCGCGGTTTAGCCGGCGCGGCTGCAACAAAGCGGCAGACATTTTGGCCCGTTCGGCGTCGCCGCTACGCCTCCCCGCCAAGCGCGTCCAGGCATGTTCCGATGCCACGTGTCTTCATGTGCGTGTGTGAGTGTATGTGCATATTGGTGCCCACGCTTGTCGAAGCGCGGCAGCCGGGGAGAGGAGCTCCCAACAACTGTGAAGCGAGGGGGTCTGACAGGCGCCGACACGACAGTGTGAGCCACCTTCTCCTCCCCATTGTGCCCGACCGGCGGCGCCACGACAGTAGGAGTCACCTTCTCCTCCCCATTGTGCCCGACCGGCGGCGATACGACAGTAGGAGTCACCTTCTCCTCCCCATTGTGCCCGACCGGCGGCGACACGACAGTGTGAGCCACCTTCTCCTCCCCATTGTGCCCGACCGGCGGCGACACGACAGTATGCGTCACCTTATCCCATTGTACAGTCACGTGCTCGTCTATAGAGGGGTTCCTTCTTGCCCTCAACTGCGAGAGTATAAAAACAGCTGCCCCCGGACGCCAAAAGGAGGGCTCCGATTTCTTCTGTTGAGTAAAGTGCACTCCCGTCTCTCTACTTCGGTCAACCTGACCGCCAACTCTTTGCGATGTTAGAATAAACAAGTTGTTTTGTTGTTACCAGTCGACTCATGCTTTGCCGGGACCTTCGGATGCTTCCAGTTGTACCCCAGGCCGCCAGGCCAACGCTACCCTTGGGGCTTGCGACCCAGGTGCAACAACGGGCGTCAGCGCCGAGTTCCCAACAACTCGCGCCAGCGGTGCGACCACAACACCCCGTAGTTCTGCTGCGTACACATTTAACAGCGTGCTGTGTAAGTGCACCAATGTTGCGGACGAAGAGAGCGAACATGCGGAGCAAACTCAGTTTTTTTTTCTGTACTTCCTCATCGCTACATCTCAATAGTATCGCGCATTCTACGTTGGCAAGAACCTTAACCTTGACGTTATAATGCGAAAGCTTATATGCGGCTCATGAGTCAGAAATTCCAGCGTTGGCATGACCGCGGTGATCAAGTGTCGGAGTGAGCCAAGATGGTCCTAAGTGAGCTAATCGAGGCAGTTGATGACGTCAGTTAAGGCAAAGGTAATTAGGGCAGGTTTAATTAAGATAGGGTTCACTACGGGTACTCGAACCCCCACGCCCATTGGTGAGAGTCGTACCCACGACTGTTGGCGTTAGTTAAGGCACGGTTAAGTAAGACAAAGTTAATTAAGGCACTCGAAACCATGGCATTTGTAATTTCATGAAAGAGTTGGTGGGAAATAATGATTTGGCGAGAGTAAAACCCTCGAACTTTGGTGGAAGTCGAAGCCACCACCTTTGGTGTTAATTAAGGCGAAGTGAATTAAGGTAAAGCTAATAAACAGGAAGCTTTAGCTCGGGGGCTCCTATATCTAAATACATGTAAAAGGAGAATTCGTTTCTCTCGGTAACGACTGCACCAAATTCGACGAGGCTTGTCGTACTTGAAAGAAAAAACTTAAAATCTATAGTGAGTGTTGGTTTCGAATTTTCTATTTAGGTTGTCAGTTTATTAATTAAAAAATTGGCAAAAATTGAACATTTTCAGAAAACGAAACATTAGGTTTAGAACTCTCTAACTTAGCAAGAAAAAATGATAAACCAATTCTACGAATTGTATCTGATAGTACATCTAAAGCGGACGAAATTGATATGTTACATGTGAATCTAAAAAAAAAATCAGTAATATGGAAATACAGCTTTTGCAGTACCCTTGTACACAACGTAAGAAATTCGCGTAAGACATAAATTGACACACGGAATTTGTCCGCTTTGAATGATTTAATGGATAGCGTTTACAGAAAGAACCGCTATATCGGAGTTAGGCCACATCGGAGTTGGGCCCGAGCTAAAGCTTCCTCTTAAGGTTCATGTTTAATTAAACTCGAACCCAGGACCATTGGTGAGAGTCGAAGCCTTTGGTGTTAAGTAAGGCGAAGTTAAGTAAGACGGAGTTAATTGAGATATCCTTAATTAAGGCACTCTAATCAACCACCGTTAGCGGTGTCCGAACCCTCCACCTTTGGCGCAATGCTTTCGCATTCATCCACGTAGGGATAACGTAGGGATAACCCGTTGAATTTTTCACCCTTTTTTTTTCCCCCGTTCCTTTAGCGGAATCTATTTCCTTCTGGTCTGCGGGCTCGTCGTTTACGCCCTGCTCATGCTCATGGCGCCGGTATTCCACTATACAGCGTAAAGTGAGTGGCGATCTTTTTTTAAGGCTTAAGTTCACAAACGGGACAACGGGACTGACTACTGTTCTTCGGCACGACGACGCGGAACGTCTAAGAAAGACACTGCGTTTAAACAACGCTCTTCGAAATGTTCGAGTGCGCGGAGTAGGCTAGAAAAGCCCTTCGACCACAGCGCATTCGAGCACACGTCATGAACACTGCGGCGGAATATTTTATCTGAGAAAACGAAAAGAGGGGACGTTCTATTTTTGACTGTGTTTGGTAGTGTAGTATATACAGAAACGTTCGACAATGCAGATTGTATTGTCCGGTGTGGTTTTCAATCCACGGAAACGGGTGAACGATGTACTGATAGAAATAGTGTGGACTTGTACTGGATGGTATACACGATTATAGTTGAGGAGCAGCTCAGAAGTGTGACGGCGCTTAATCTGTGATTTCCGTTTGCCCGCCCCGTCTAAGTGCCTTTTCTAAATTCGGCTAGGCATATCATTAAAGTGTAGTCCACTCGTGCTGCAAGTGGACAACGCAAGTAACAGAGATACGAGAAACATATCGGGAAATAAAATCCGTCACGGGGATGCTAATATGTAAAAGTTAGAGCGAGATAAGCAAGATGAGCTAGGAGGATTCCAGTGGGAGGGTAACAATGTTACTTTATGAAATAAAAAAAAATCCGACAGCGTCTTACTTTCACCTAGCGCCCTTAGTCTTTTATGGCAATGCGATTACACGAACACTCCAGGCGAATTATCGCCGTATATATTTATGTGTATTTTATAAACATCATAACAAAAGACGTTGTAGTCATGTATTGTATACATTGTTTTTACCAGTGCCGTAATGCAAGGTTGATGCTATACTATTCAACCGCCAAAGTTGCCCAAACCAAACCTGCGCTCTTTACTGAATTATTCCTCAGAATTTTTTTCAGAATCACAGTGCCAAGTACGGGTCCAAAATATTTCATTCACAACGCACGTCTCTTTTTTTAAGTCTTCCCAGCCTAGTAAAAAAGTGCAAGAAAAGGAATATTAACGTTCGCGCTTCGAAAGTGATGTAATTTCATTGACGACGTTCTTTACGGGCGACGCAGTGACACTCACGCGACGCCATTACGGGTCCTACATGGTGTGCTGGCGGTTTTGAGCACGTGCCAGACATTCTGGCGCTCCCCGCGTACTTTGCCATCGCTGTCAGTGCTTCGGCCTGCTGGTGAATAGGCCAATATATTTGCTCCGTTACTTTAATGTAATTTATTTTTAGACTGCACGCAATGGCGTAGCTAGGTCGTCTGGCACCTGTCCCCCCCCCCCCCCGGGTGTAGTCGAGAAACGCGAGGATATCAACAATTTCCGTGTGTCTTCAAACGTATATGACACCCCCTTCCCCCCTACTGGCCCCCTGCACCCGGGGCCCACGGCCCCCCGTGGCTTTCTAGACATTATATGGCCTTCTGTGCTCGGGCCAATACCATGTCAGCACGATAACGGCGACGGCGCAAACGCGCCTCGAGCGACCGTATATGATTTCTATCGCAATAAAGTATGCGCGTGGCCCCTGTCACCACGTTGTGGAAGATGCCGTGAGCTTGTATACGATCCAAGGACAGACAGACCGGACGGACGGATACTCATAGACACTCTTAGAGAGACACTCTTAGATAAATGTACGCACACCTTTTGCGGTGTATATTTGCCACACACTCTACACTCTTAAAACGGTTGCACCCTTTGTGGTGTATATTTGGGTGTAAATTTTTCTAAGAGTGTACACTCTTAGAAATATTTACACCCCTTGGGGCGTATCTTGTCCCACAACAATAATCGTCATCTGTCTTGACCGTATTTCCTTTCTTTGACGCTGCGAGCCCGGTACTTCCCAGTAACGAACGGCATGCGCGTTCTCAGCGTTACAGGGCATTCTCGATAGGAAAGTAGCGGCCGCGGCGTTTTCAAGAAAGGAAACGCAAGCAAGGCAGCTGACGATTATCGTTGTGTGGCAGATATAGACCTCAAAGTGTGTAAACTTTTTTTTAGAGTGCACAAAGATAATCGTCATCTGCCTTGCTTGCGTTTCCTTTCTTGAAAACGCCGCGGCCGCTACTTTCCTATCGAGAATGCCCTGTAACGCTGAGAACGCGCATGCCGTTCGTGATTTGGAGCCGGGCACGTAGCGCTAAAGAAAGGAAATGCGGGAAAGACAGACGACGATTATCTTTGTGTGGCAAGATACGACCCAAAGGGTTCAATTTTGTTTAAGAGTGTACACTCTAAGAACAGTTTACACCCTTTGGAGTGCCGCTTCTGCCACACAACAATAATCGTCATCTGCCTTGATGCGTTTCCTTTCTTTAATGCTGCGAGCCCGGTACTTTCCAATGACGAACGGCACGCGCGTTATCAGCATGATAGCATTGCCGATAGGAAATGCTATCATGCTGATAACGCGCATGCCATTCGTTACTGGAAAGTACCGGGCTCGCAGCGTGAAAGAAAGGAAACACATCAAGGCAGGTGACGATTATTGTTGTGTGGCAGAAGCGGCACTCCAAAGGGTGTAAACTGTTCTTAGAGTGTAGCTCACTTAATCCTGTTTGGCAGTCAAGTTCTTCATTCATCCATAGTGCTGAGGCGAAGTGTCGAGCGGAGAGACGTTTTGTGAGATACGGTGCCTAAAGGGACGCTAAGGGAAACGATTGGGTCGAGCTAGATGGAAAGATTAGACTTCCGTATAGTGGGAAATTCGTCATTTGCATACCGTGAACAGTGTTTTTGTAAGCGAGAAAAATGACGAAAATTAAAACTCGCAGTGGCGCCACCTGTTGTGGGCTATGTCACCCCTGATGTGACGTCAGCACCGGCTGAGTCGCAAAGAGCGGCATAAGTCACGTGGCGATTCCCCCAGCTCGTCCGTTCGGGCACGGGTATTTCAAATTGAGGAGCATTAGCGGAACCTTCGGCGGCAGTTTCGTACGCTAATAAGTGGTATACTGGCACACCTAAAAATGATAATAGACGTCTAGACGAATGATCTATCGACTAATAGCTTGACTTAATGTTTTTCTTAGCGTACGTTTGAATACAAATAAGATCGCGTCCTGCTAAAATGAGATGACAATTTTGTGTGTGTGTGTTTGGAAGGCTTGAAACCTCATTTCCGATCACCGGTTTAAAAAAAGGAGTGCTTCATCTTGACTGCTCAGGGACAACCTGGTGGTATTCGGAGGCAGTTTTCTGATGATGACCAGCGCGATGCCTTGGTCGGCGAGTGATTACTGGAACCCGCAGCACCGCATTGTCTGTTGGAGTGGAGTGGCACGTGACTTACCCTGGCCCGTGGTCATCGTCCAGAGCGCCGTCCAGCTCATCGCGGGCATCGTCGAGGTGTGCTCCTCGTGATAGAAATAAACCGTCTAACGTAGCCTGTGATTGTTGTGAGACAGTTTCACTCCCTAAATGTTTTCGGGAAAACTACGAGAAATCTTAATTTTTTTTTTGTTTCCTAGAGGTTTCACACGCAACATTCTCATGCAAAAAAATAACAAATATGTGCTCTATTCTTCGTTATTGTTGTTTATCAACTTCACAACGAATGGAATGTCGGCAACGTTAAAGCCGGTTACAGATAGACAGTCGAGAAATACGCGCGCACTTGTAAACACACAAACTAAGTCTACAAAAAAAAAATAATTATAAAGACGAGAAAACATACTGAACCAGAAAAAGTGACCCATAGGCAACCTCGTTAATAAGAGTTCATATACAGTGTACAACGAAAACATTATTATGCGCATAGCTCACGAATTATGGTACTCAACGAAAACACTGAATAGCGTATCGTGGTTAAATAACGGCAGCTTATCTCGCAATATGTAAGCGTCTTCAGCAGTGTGCTCTCAACACATAACACCATAAACAAATGTAAATTGCAAAATAATGTGCACGGGTGCCCAAACTCGCCAGCATATAGGCTATTCGTATGATATGATGCGCTTGACGCATTCACGGAGACTAACGCAACGAAAAGAGTGGCCTGCATGCGTGGTACATGGCGTCCTTGGCAATATTGACCTCAATTGGCAGCACGATCGAGTATGGCTCGTGTTCTGGGGAAGGGGGGGGGGGGGATTTAAAGCGTTAACGAAATTCGTCAGAATTTACGCCCTCGATCCTGTTCTCCTTTAGCTGTACTTCTGACATGCAGCGTTTTAGCTGTTATACACCGTGGCAGCCCGATAATTCATTGCAAGCTCCGCCTCTAAAACCGCCCCGTACCTGTTCTCTGTGTCTGGGCACTACGAAGCAGTTCCCGATGGGAGCCGACGTGGAAAGAAATTCGCCTTGGCCGTCACGAAAACTAGCAGACGTAATGTGCTGGCGAACCTGTATACAAGCTACCTCTTACCTGGACAGCTAGTCTTTTCCAGACTGCATTCTTAGCAGGCACGTACCCAGGATTTTTTTTTTCAAGGGGGGGGGGGGGTGTCAAGCTAATGTAACTTTTCTATCCAAATGAGGGGGGGGGGGGGTACCTTTGCTCGTACAAATGTGAATAACGCCCACCATTCGCCATAAATACACGTAAACCCGCAAAAGAGAAATGTAATAAGGTGTATGCTACAGGTACGCCTGTGCGATACACCTCTCCTTTACTTGGCAAACAAAGAACCACGTCAAATGGACTCGCGCAGGAAAGAAGCCCAGAAAGAACACTGCCAAGAACCAGTAAAGAAGCGAAGGTGAACAGCAGTTGGCAACAAAGGCACACGGACCGCGCGGGGTTAGGCTACTGCGCCAGCCAATCACAGAAGCAAACGAAATCGTCGTCATGCGGCCTTTTTCACAATGGCGTCGTACTTGATACCTCCGGAGCATCTGCTGTTCTTGAAGAGTCTTTTCATTGGCGGAAGCAATGGGGTGTGCAACAGACACCGACAATATGTGTGGAGTCCTTAAAAGTCAGCGGTGCAGTTCATTTCACTGCTGCACATGTTTTGCTCATGAAACTTCCCTGCCAACTGAAGTGAAACTTCACAACAAATAGTTGTAGCGAAGCAAGCATGTTATTTAAGTTCAATAAAGAATTAGGCACTCGCCATTCCACTATGATGGGCGAGGAAAAAGGTATAAATTTACGCGTTAATAATTTTATTTTTGTAGTTACCGCCTTATTTGGGTAACAGAAAAAGTTTGTAGTACGAATTATTTGCAGCCTCGCGGAGCAACAGTGGCTGGCGGTTATGAGGGCGTGGGCGGGGCTTCATTGCAGACTTAAGTTGTATCCGAATATAGTAGTAGCGTTTTTTAAGTTAGCTCTGGAAGGATTATACAGAAATATATATTTACGGAACTATCGCAGTTCTTTTGGATCCCTCGTTTCTGCTCTAACAAGCGCCACGACCGACTCGTATTGTTATTTGGGAAGTTGCGTAACGATGCGTGGCCGCCAGTCGCCTACAACCACGTATGGCGCAAGAAGCTGTGATTCTAGACGTACTGCGACCGCCACGGAAGGTGAGAAACACACCTGCATGAGCACCGCAGAGAAGTGGCTACGTCAGGCGGCTCGACTGATAACTGTAGAAGCGTCATTCAGAACACATGGAATTGTCCTCCACTTCCGGTGACGTTTTCTCTTTCTTTTTAAATAAAAGATGCTGATCCATAAATATTTTCGTAAAAAACGGTTAACTTTGTTAATTTTCGCTTCTCCTTCCTGTTTGGATGTTACCTTGGCTCTATCCCTTAGTAGATCGCTCAATTTCTCAGATCCTTGCAACTCTAGTTTCCACTTGGCAATTTTGCACGAGAAGAGATGTACAATTAGGGAAAAACGAGACGAGTTAACAGGTTACAGTCATATTGTCTATGAGTTTTAAGGGTTATTGCAGGGTTTGACGATGGAGGCTGTCTCATATCATTTTTTTTCCCACCTTATCTAACCCCTATCACGTGTGTGTGGTTCTGAGGATCTGTCAGCGTCGCGGCGAGCCGTCACTCGAGGAAATAATGAAACAAAAAGAAAGGTTAAACGCAACTGCCATTTTCTCTGGTCATAACTCGTTCCGCATACATACAGGCCAGCTGACCACGAACTGAATCCCTTTCTTGTTCCCTGGATCAGTTTAAACGAAGAAGTTTGAACAAACGAAGCAACAACGATGCGCGTGGCCGTTGAATAGACGTTGACAACTGAATGCATCTCGAGTTAATCGCGCGGGCACCGAATTGATGAGGAAAGCGGCCTTCACATCCCGGGAGACGCCGATAACTACCTCCATCCAAAAGGAGGGGAAAAGGCAGCAAAATGTTGGCCGGCGAATAGCTGTCTAGTCTCAACATTGATATGACGGCGCTTTAGGAATGTGTGTGTGAAGTGGTGGCGTGGGCGGGGTGGCCGCCCCCCCCCCCCCGGGCCCACCGTTTACGCGTGCGGGCTTTCCGTTTCCAGGACCTTGCCTTTTAACTGCTGTTGCCCGCTCGCACCTCTATGCCATATCGTCGAGTCTAGGCATCAGCAGCAGGTGGAAGATTTCGTCGTTTCCGCTGAGAACCCTATGCCGGAGTTTGCGCAAGAGTCTCCTATAGCTTGTGGTCCAGGATATCACTCCCGGGCCTCCCCTTGTAGCCGGCGAACCGTTGGTGCGGAAATCAAACGGGCAGACCAAGTTTTTAGGAGGTGTTGGCAGAACGCCGATGGCGGGACGCCAGCCCCGCCGGCGGTGTAAAGAAATTTTCGGCACGACAAACCCTGCGCTGGCGAAAAGGCTACGACGTCTGGCGTCGCCCTGCCGATCAGTCTTATAGAATGCCGTCGCGGCTGAACGGGGAGCGCCCTGTGGAGACTGCGGTGTCTCCAACACACTGCATACACTGCGCTTAATTTCTTATACACGCTGATACTCGGCTAAGACGCCAGTCGACGCCCTCTCATTGTCCTTCTAACTCCCATACCACCTCATCGCCCCCCTGTAGACGGCCATATTATCTTCTTTTTCCTGCATTTATTGTGTCATTTATAAACTTATTTATTTAAATAAACAACCAATTCCTACATACTATAGAGTATGTTCTGTGACCGCCATAGTCCTAAGAAGTTTCATGTTCTGCGTGCTTAAGTGCACCTTGAAGTTTGTAAAATGTCGAACATTGCATATCGAAAAAACAAATACGCGTATGATTTAAGAGAGACTAACAGATGCTATACTTTCGACTGGTGACTTCTAGTGCACTTGGAAAGTACACATCATGTAGGAAAGAGGGAGAGAGAGAGCATGTAGGGAGGCCAGCCGGAGATGAGGCAACTGACATGACGTCAAAACAAGGGCAGAGGCTTAACTGGGCCACGTTTGATCGGGATCCCTACTTCGAAAAAACGCAAAACAAAGGGGCTGCTGAGGCTGGCACCACATGGCTCGTCCAAAATAAAGCGCTAGATGGAAGCCTCTGTGTCCTAGCGCCATCATTTCGCTCGTCCATTTTTCACTCAGCCAGAGGATACACGACAAGCGGCTGGCCATAATCACACGATGGTAGTAGAAGTTAAGCCCTGTACAGTCGACCAGCTGTAGCTGCGCTAACTTGACGCGATGCTACCTTTTGTGACTGCATCTTAATCGTTCTATCCGGTACAGGCAGAACACTATAGCAGGAGTACCGTGTTGCTCAGTGGACTGGCTAGAGCGGGTCTTGTGGGCGCAGCGCAACAACCTGTTGGAGACCGGCTTCGCGACGGTCGGCACGGAGTTCTGGGCCTCCAACTCCCGGCTGACCAACCAGGTGCTGTTCGGCGCCGTGGGCAGCGTATTGGCCGAGATGGACGACAACCAGTCTCTCGGCCCCGTCCTCATGCCCATCGTCCTGGACATCGTACGCGGTGGCCGACTTCCTTCGGTTACTCTGCGTCGTCGTTTTATCGAAGGATCACGTAAAGGACGACATGTGCCATACGCCAGACGATTAGTAACGCCGCGAGGCTCTTTCGCAACTAGGCCAACGCGGCACCGATTTCGGTGTGCCGACTGTCGGTGACAGCGTTTCTTTTTTTTTTTTTTTTCGTGTCGGCACCTCTGCCACACTGTACCGGCGCCGAGCTCTCCACCGACCGTGGGCAGATTGTCGCCGTCGGTACACCGTGACAGAGGCGCCGACACGTAGGAAAAAACGCTGTCGCCGACAGTCGGCAGACCGAAATCGGTGTCGCGTTGACCTAGTTGTGAAAGAGCCTACAGAGAGACAACAAGGAAAGACGAATACGTCATCCAGTCGAACGCTCGGTTGGTTATACTGAAGGGATAATTGGGATGAGGGATTGAAACGAAGAAGGAAAAGGCGAAAGGAAAGAAAGTTCAGATGCGCAGTAGCAGGCGCTCAGCGCCTGCTACTGCGCATCTGAACTTTCTTGATTGATTGATTGATTGATTGATTGATTGATTGATTGATTGATTGATTGATTGATTGATTGATTGATTGATTTTTCTTGGAGAAAGGTATAGTAATGTTTAGCTTGCGCAATTCAAAATACCGTCTATATGGTTAAGCTTAAATTGTAGGGGCAATGACCACTCTAAGGTTCTGTACACCATGCATTTCCAGTTCGAAATTTTGATCGTATAAATTTGCGCTCGAAATACATTCTCTGACTTGTCTGGATGTACGAACAATGTGAACTCCCATGTTATGCTTAATAAATATTGTTATAGCGCTAAATAGCGTCATATTGTTTAAGAAGGCATTTGTGTGGAACCGGCCTATAACAGCCTCACATATATTCGAATAATGTCAGTCCACTACGTAGTCCTATGTCATGGCGTGGGCCTAACAAACATCATTGCGCTGCAGTGTATAGAGTGATGGTCAGGCTCTAAGAGCAGCGAAATGCTCTTTGCAACTTTTAACGCCTAAGGAACTATTGTACGCAGTCTGGTCTCTTGTAGCAGCTACACGAACTCTTTTTTTTTTAACTTAACTGTCCGTCGTGAAGGTTGCGTTCGTTTTTAAACGCAGGCCAGAGAAACCAGGGTCTCTCCAGTGCTGTACGCGGTCCCCGTCGCCATGCATGAGCGCGTCGTCCAACATGATCCTACCCATTCGGCTTTCGCTCATTGTGGCGCACCAAGTCATCGACGTGCCCATGGCCCAACTGGTGCGGTTTTACCACGTCATCTCGTAGTTTAGAATGACAAAATGTTGAACCAGTTGGTAGGAATTCAGGGTAGAAAAAAAAATTTTTTTCTGCCGGTTAGCGTTGCCTCTCCCGAGTATTTGCAGATAAGTAAGTTTCACCAGAGTACTTCAATGCTTCAAAGCATATAAGGACTCTGGTTTCACGGCTGGCGATGACATTCCTGAGCACGCGAAGATACGTTCTGTGTCTACCTTCGTTTCCGCCAGGGTGCGACCCTTCAGCTGATAGTCGGCGTATCTGTTTTCCGCTTTGTTCTTCTTGTGTCCGGGTCTGCACGCCTAACCTTTTGCTTGATATGAATCTCGTAGATGTCGCTCATGTCGGCCGGACATTCCAAACACGCGAAAACTCACTGGTGAATGAAAACAAGCGTGATCGACATGCGTATAGACTGTTTCTATACGGCATGTGGGCTACACTCGTGTGTCAAACTAGCAAACGTGGTTTAGAAGTTGTGATGCGAAACCCATTTAGAATTGTCGCCTGACTGCAAACGATTTGCAGTAAATCATTTAGCAGATTAAGCTAATGTTCATGATTCTGGCAAGAGAAGCAAAAAGTGGTTGTTCATTCGATTGAAGTTTAAAGTGGAAAGAAGAGAACTGCTGCAGGCCAAACTGCCAATAGCTTGTTCTGCTGACACCTGAATGGCGGCCAGCAAAGGGTAAGGTAGGAAAGAACAGTGAAAGAGGATAGTAGAGAAATTAGAGTAGGAGAAAAATGTTTGCACTGATAGAAGAGAGCCGAGTATGCCATTGAAATTCATAGGTCGCCTGTCATCTCACTACGAGATGTGTTTGTCTCCCGGCTCCGCATAGCGTCACTGTTTACTGGAAAGAGAGAGAGAGAGTCCGTACTCTGAAAAATAAAACAGCGCCAGCAAAAGGACCCAAGAAATGCAAAACACACGTGATGATCAGAAGCGTTATGCAGAGTTGCAGTTGGCAGAGATCACGAGAAATCATTGCTGTTACTCAACCGACTAGCCCAACTTCGCCATCATTGCGCAATATTTTTCTTTTAGACTGAGTCGTTTCACACGACTTGTTTCTCATGCTCGTGGCTAACCGTCGCTTTGCGCTATGCTTCCTTCTAGTCAGCGCCTGTGTTGTCTTGTTGGTCCTGTTGCTGCGCTGTCTTCCTCGGAATGTCGTTCAACCGACTAGCTCAGCTTCGCACCCTTAAAGTTCGTGACCGTTAGTCCGGCTCATTAATCTGTGAAAGGGTACATGTTTTAACTAATCAGTCACAGAAGACTATGATCGTGAGAAATTTTAATAAGATGAAAGTGTAGCGGATATGGTAGTCACTGCCAAGTGGTGACCAGTAACTTACACTTACGCTTGAAATGAAAATAATCATTTCATTCTACCATTGCGAACACAAGGGGCAGAAACTTGGAGATAAGAAGCTTGTGGAGCTATGGATCGCGCAACGAGCCCTGAAGCAAAAAATGAGAGGCGTAACGTTAGTGGACAAGAAGGCAACGGTTAAAGTTAGATAAGCATGCTGGTGCACCTGATGTTCCAGTCGAGTTTAAAAGGCAGGAACTAAGCGGGACAGGTTATGTAATGGGTAGAACGGGTAACCGGGGCTATATTACAGCAACAGAATAGGAGCCAGTGAAAGAGAAATGCCGTCGAGGACGGCCGAGGATTAAAGCGTTAGAAGACATAAGAAAATTTGCGTGCATAGGATAAGATAGTGGAAGCAGGGTGGGGCAGTTGGAGATAACTGTGTCGCCAGATCACTGGATTCCTGGAGATCACACTGTACATGTATATCAGTAACCTTCCAAAGCTGAATGACTTTGCCGCCACGAGAATATGCGTGGTATATACGCCAGAAGCAGTTATAGAGAAAGTAGGTACCATTTTTCATAGAAGATATAAATTTCAATCAAACAGGTCTAATTCACGTCCAGAAGCAATTGCGCTCTCTAAGTTGATGGTTGTATATCATAGGTCGTTTGGTGTGGTCGTAGAGGCTACGTATACGTATACGAGCCTACGTCGTAGGCAACGACGTAGACGTCGTTGGCTACGTCGTAGAGTCTAAATTGTTTGTAAACCATAACTATACAGCCAGCCTGACTGCGCCATGTAGACTTGCAGTCGTGCTAATAGGACACGGAGAGCCGGCGTCATGGAATAGCAAAACTGCACGGCACTAAGGGCATCAGTGCTCACTGACTCGCCCGTACCCTAGCCCTTGCTGAATCTCTGCTTGCTTTGTCTCGTTGTGTGAGGTGTCGTTTCTTTCTTGCTTTTCTTTTTTTTTTCGCCTCAAGGGCATCTACTCTGCTCTTTCTCCACCCTGCCTTTTCACACTTTCACTCTGACCGATTTCAGCATAGTCATCATCAAGCAAACAACATTTTTCGACCTTCGTTTAAAGGCTACTGTTTGTAGCCTTTTCGAGTCATTGTTGAAACTTCTACAAAAAACCCTTATCCAAGGGCAGTGCCGTAACCTGAGAAGAAACCGCCTTTAGACAAGTGAAAAGTGCCTCCGAAACACGGGAAGCGAGTTTCTATATCTCTGAGTAGTGCATATATATTGACGCGAGGTACTTGAGCTGTCTACTATCACCTTGAAATGGCGTATCTCTGTCTGTTGTCCTTTTTGCAGGCGCTCATTGGCGTCGTGGTCAAGACTGTCATTGTGGTCACGTCCATACTTTCTGTTAATACGTTCGGTGGCTACCTGATTTCCTTGGAGCCGTTGGACAGCAACGCAACCATCTACAGCAACGACACCTATCTCGCCTTTGGTGCATGATTACCAACTCCTCTCGCCAGAGGCCAGATTAGTTCATCCCGCCATTTCGTTTTTATTGTGCAGCAGGCTTCAGAGAACAACTTCACTGCTGAAATCTTGAAACTGATGGGTCAAGAGGGATCGGCTACATATGGCATCAAATGAGTGATATATATGCTTGTATTTTTTTATGTTTTTTGGGGTTAAAAGGACCGTGCTAGGAAAACCGAACACGGGTGGACAATTACACTACGACATTACTACAGTTGACGCGGTGATGTAGGGATATGTTAAATTTGTCTTTATTTACTCTCAAGCGTTCAAGTTATAATGGAGGGGACGTTGCGAGCTGGAATGTCACGTCAAGTAGACGTGATGTCCTGCAGTGAGTGGATGACGTCGTGGGACTGAGTGCTTTATTTTGCAACATAGCATGTTCCCGCATACTCCTGTTCGCTGCACACGGCAAGTTCGAATGCGCGGTTTTATGCTCTTCGGTAACTGGTGATGATCATGTGCTATGTCTTTAAGTACTGAAGGAAATTCTTTCACTAAATAAAATGACTATGGCTCTCTTGCGTCGCTGATTTCAAGCACTGGATTACAGAGACCAAAGCAGATAAAAGCATTTGTGTCGTTGAGGACGTATAGAAAGGCACGTAGTTCAGGATACAACTTACTGCAAGCTAATCAGGTTTCTGCCATCTGCTTTTGTTGATTTCGGCGTTTCTGAAGGCTGATTTTTGTACACTTTACTACGTTCTATACTATAACCTTTTATCTATAAAGTACGGAACTCAATCAGCCACTTCCAAACGCATGTTTCGTTAGAAGAGAGAGCACTCATTCGTGATTGCCTTCGGAGTGAGCTGCTGTACATGCATTCTCCACCATGTTTGCGCAGAACCCCACCTATAAGCATTAAACACTTTGGTAGACGAAGCAGCAATAAAGTAAAACTTTGCACGGACACTGCCGAAAATGCTTTTAAACATATGCAGAACCACAACGTCTCGTACGACGGAGCCGAACAGAATATAGGATACTTTTAGAATAACGAACTGCCGTTCTCACAACCAACACGAAACGATCAATGTTGAAATTCCACAGTATTTTGACTCACATCCCATTCAGTCTCCAAAATAACTCGCATAAACCATACAGATTGGCTTTATATGCCACGTATGGAAGACACCGTATCCGTATGCCACGTGAGCAGAAGACACGGCTAAGTGTTCCCGTGGTTGCTCTTGTATTGCCAGTTCTGGCACGCCATGCCACGCCCCGCGCACTCTAAACTTCCAACGATCACCGCAGAGGGCGAAGAATCAACTGTGGCGCATTCCAGCATGATACGCGTAAAGGGAGCTACTGTAATTTGGTCGTATGTTTTAATTTTTTTTATATAGGAGCGCTCAACGCGGCTAAATAACCTCGCGCTCTCGGGAAGACCACAAATGAAGCTGCGCAGGGTGATATGGGCTGGAGAAGTTTTGAAGTGAGGGAAGACAAAGTCACAGTAAAATTGATTAAGAAGAACGACTGAGGAATATAACGGGAAAAATGGGCTGGGAGAGTGTTGAGCTATATTTACATGAAAAAAAGAACTAGAAAGCTTACCAGCCAGTATGCGGCCTGTAGGATGAGCAACACAGCAACAAAGAACGTCAAGCGGAAAATCAGAGAGGCTGAAATAATCGCATGGGCGGCGGCAATGGAAAAGAAACATGCCATGAGTAACTACTTACGAGTAAAAAACTAAACCAGCAAAGAAACAATTTATGATAACTCAAAGGGACGCTCACTACTTTTCGAAGCGAGATCAGGATGCCTTAGAACGCGCACCTATAAAGCGAGATGTAAGAAGGAAGAAGAAGCATGTGAAGCTTCACTAGTTAAATCTAGTTTGGAATTACTTCTAAGCATACGAAAAAACGCCTGCTTCTTGGCCAATCACCCAGAGTGGGTATGCGCCACTGTCTGGGACACAAGAGAAGACAAGTCGCGCAGCCTAGTCATACCAATCTGTTCTCCTAAAGCGTAAATTTCCCGCCACCCTGTCTCCGCAGACGAGGGTCTTCGCCTAAATCGTCACACATCCAGCGCACTGGCGTTTTGGAAAGGCGACAACGATACAAACTCTACGTCGGTCATGTAGAGCAACGGTTCCAGACAGTCACGTGAACACTTTCTGCCGCTGGATGCGATGACACAGGCTGCTGCTGCCGCCGCCATGTTCCCGAGTTCAAATCGGGACGGAGGGGTTCGCGATGTACGAGTTTGGCACGATATATATATATATATATATATATACACACACGGTGCCAGATACAGTTATAAAATCCATGGTGTGTTCGTTCGGCGTCGCAGATCGCACGACTGAACACAGTGTGTCGTCGCGCGCGCACACACACACACACACACACACACGCACACACACACACACACACACATATATATATATATAAATATATATATATATATATGTGTGTGTGTGTGTGTGTGTGTGTGTGTGTGTGTGTGTGTGTGTGTGTGTGTGTGTGTGTGTGTGTGTGTGTGTGTGTGTGTGTGTGTGTGTGTGTGCGCGCGACGACACACTGTGTTCAGTCGTGCGATCTGCGACGCCGAACGAACACAACATGGATTTTATAACTGTATCTGGCACCGTTTTTTTTTGTGTCTCTTGTTTTATATTAACAGCTATTGCATTAGCTGGTATACACAGTATATATGTATATATGCCATGCGCAGCATTATTGCTCGTGAATTTAAGCTTGTGTAATTCTTTCTTAAGAGAGTTATTGTAGGGCTCACACGACCGAATAGTTTAAGGGCATATCGCTATAATCAGTATACATCGACCGCATCGCAAGATGTAGATCTTGATGGAACAGAATAGGAGGTCATTGGGGAGGACTCGTTGTAGGGCTAGTTGGTGTTTGCTTAACGACATAATCTAGCGCGAAGGCACAATCATAACGAGGACACATAGGCACACGTCAAAGGCGCAGTAGCGCCTGTGAGGTGTGTCTGTGGGTATTTCTTATGATTGTGCCATCGTGCTAGAATATGTCGTTAGTCATTAGGGAACCGTAGTCGCGGCTGGCGAAGGCCTCCTTTTTATTTCTGGATACATAGGTCACTCTGTATATTGGTACTTGTCATTTACATACGAGCGCGCAATAATTGACACGCTCTTCCCCATTAGCACACTAAAGAGAAAGTAGCTCCGCACCAGGCGCCATGGCGGCCAATTGAACTGATTACATTGAAATTAATTTACGACAAAAAACCCACCACAGTAAATCCATAGCGCCGCCAAATATGGCCGCACCGCTTGTCTCATTGTAGGAGCAGGCATCGCTGATGAAGCCTCGGCTGATGGCTCTTGAGCTGCTCTTGACTCTTGTAGGGCTGTTGAATTCGTTTCCTCTGTGGGCCACGGGGGTAAAAGGGCGGGGTGGGATCCAAGAGGACACATTGCCTTCCCTGTGCCGCCGCTTGGTGATGAGTGAAAGATGCCCGTCACCAGAACTTTTTGCAGAGATGAAAGTGCCGCACGGGCGTCTGTCAAGTCGTTCGACCCATTCAGTTGCCGAATGGTAGAAAAAAGTGCCTCGACAGGGTCACAGGATAATTTTGAAGTCAACACATAGAGGAAACCGGAACGGAGGCGGAATTGTGTGCACCAGACTGTGGACATCGTGGTGACCTGCAAAGCTTCGTGTGTTTAGAGAGATATGAATGCCCTCTTATGGGGTGCTGCGGCCTTCCACAATGCGAAGAAGGGCAAAAATTATTTTTCCAGCTAGAGCAGCCTGAAATGACATGGTATTGTAAAAAAAGCAATAGCATTTAGTTAGAAAGTCTGTGGAGGTATATAATGATACCTATCATCACCTGGAGAGTATCATCACCTGTGTATAGCGAACCATCTGAATACCGTCTCCACGTACTGGATTGTTGGCAGACTGTCTTCGAATCCTGGAATCGCAAATCTTCTGCCATATTGCTGAAGGTACCGCAGCGCAGCTGTAACCTAGAAAGAATAAAGGGAGTGGAAAAGTTATGACGTAATAGTTCTGCGGAAACCCGCAAGGTGGAGAGAATGAAGGAAAACTCAGACATCCACCCATTCGTAGCAACTGCTACAAAGGAAACCCATACGGGTTCTACGAAAGAAAAATTAAAATAGATTCCGAAAGAAAAACAGATTCCGAGGTATGCAGACACGCCGCATACCTTGGGATCTATTTGAAGCGGTCAATCAAGTGTTATCAGTTTTTCCGTTTCGTTCCTCCTTGCTTGCACAAAGGAAACTGGCACGAGTGCATGCGCTCTCGCGGACACGTGCTGCACAACGCGCCGCATACAGCCGGTCATACCGAAGAGTAGTGCACGTACGCGTACGGAAGTGTACGTGCGATTGTAGCCTAATGGTTCGTGCATTGCGGGCTGCTGTGCTGCGAGACGCAATTCATTTTCTTTAAGCACAATCTATTGGGCAAGAAAGCAGCACCACCCACTAGCCACATACGGGAAAGTCCGGGAGAACCCCCATATAAAGCTTGGCTTTAAGATCATGTTCTTGCTCAAAATCAAAGAGTATGTATATGGAGGGTTCCATCTTCGTTCAAGAATTTGGAGGCAGTGAGAGGAAGAGTAAACATCAAAGTTCGGAAACCCATGGATATCGCGCGGCCGACTATTGGCCAGGATATCTTGCCTAGTCCCCTCAACCATGCGCTTTCCCCACTTTTGCACTTAGTTCTTCTGGAAGCTTCGCTGTCGAGGAGCATCGTGCTAATTATGGATGGTACTCTTCGCTCTCCCGATATTCTGATCGAAGTCGCAAAACGCCTACATAAACGCTACAATAAGTTGACAGCCCCTCAATGCAATGGAATATAGATGTACAGGGCGGCAAACTAACAGGCACAAATATTATTATTCTTTTTTTTTTCATCTCCTCTGCGATCGTTAATCCCCTTCCCCTTCCTTATACAGGGTAGCATGCCAGCGGAATCGTACACACACCGGCGAAAATACCTGTCGTTATAATAAGTGCCCTCCCGCCCATCTCTCTCTCTCTCTCTCTCTCTCTGTTGCAAGCACTGGGCTCAGGACATCCAACACTTGCACTGCGCTTCGAGCTGTTGGCGTATTCGAGTTGCCCACAAGCGTGCGAATCGCATTTATCAAAGACTTGAGCATTGTTGCAATTCGGCGGTCATGCTCTGTCAGCTCATCTGGGTGAGAGGTGGAGCATTGTGGTGCCCCTCCTTGTTGGAGTTTTTCCACAGGGCTTATCCTTGGCAGTGGTGGCCATTCTTCATCCACGGCATTCTTTTCAGCTGCTCCGTTATGTATACGCGGCTTGGACACATTCTGCTTTGGGGTTGGAGCAGATTCAACAGCAGGAGGCTTTGCGGCACGCGTATTCTTTGTGCGGAGAGCAGAATTCCTTGATGAGTGTCTGCGACGAGAACGACGTCGCCTGACGTCAGCGGCTGCTTCACGATGAGTCGGCCGGTCCCTCACCATTTTCTTCAGGATGGAGAGTTCTCGCTTAACTCTAGGACATCCCTTTGATGAGGCATCGTGGGGCCCTTGACAGTTCGGACACTTATGAGTTTTTGCCTGGCAGTTGCCTGCAGAGTGTTGTGCTGTACAGCGGGAACATATAGCAGACTTTCCACAGACGGCGCTCACGTGACCGAATTTCTGGAAGTTTCTGCACACTGAAGCGGCTTGGGAACAAAGGGCCGGACAGCATGTCGGAAACGACCTACCTTCACATGCGATGGAAGGCAGTCACCTTTAAAGACAATTTTCACGCATCTGGAATTTCCGAAACGGGCCACCTGCAGTATGTGGGTCCCATGATTGGCAGGCTTTATCAAAAGTGGTAAATCCTCGCCTGAGGTGGCCGCATCAATGTCATATATGATACCTGTAGTAGCCTCTTTTCCCATCGGGATGATGGTACGGACGTTCATGCCACCGAGGACAGCGACAGCTCGCAGAGAATCTAACGCCGACGCTTGGGCGACGTCTACCGCGACAACATTCTTCCGAGGGTTGACTCGGACGTCCTCAATGCCATCTGGCAACAGTCTCTCGAGTTCAACCGATGCAAATTACCTGTTGAGAAACCTCATGTTGTCTGGGGGTAGCACAGGTAAGAAAAGGATGGTGTACTTCGGCGAACTCTGCGGAGTCCTAATAGTAATGTGTCCACAGAGGCCCTAAGCCTCCGCCGCTTTGCTTTCTGACTCAGGACAGTCACGTAGTCGTCGTCGATGCTGTCGTCGCCCTCGGTCGCGTCTATCAGGGTAGCCTCGCTGTCGCTCCAGAGGCTGTTCAGCTTCCTTGATGCTGCCGACGCGGGCGCCGCTACATCACGTGGGAGTGCGGGTGGCTCCACTTCCATTGCCGTCGAGCAGGGAACAGTGTTCCCCGGAAGAAACCGAGAATTACCAGAAAATACTGGTGACGGAGAACAAACACTCAGCAATAGGATAAATAAAATAAAATAAAATAATATAAATAAATAAATAAATAAATGAATAACATCGCAACCGTCTATGACGTTAAAACCAACGTACGTTTTTATGAACAACCTGAAGGAGCTTCAATCATGTGTTACGCCCTCCTGATCAACTAAACTGACATCAATTATGAAATAATTTTAACGACGGAATTCACGGCAAGATTGGTGTTTAGAATACATGAGTAGAATGAGTTATGTTATCTGGGGCAAGGTATCGTCAATCAAATATATTGTTTGTGCTCAGAAAAGACGGCCAAGGAAAAAAGAAAGCCGCTGATGTGGCCTCACAATTGCTCTCCACAGTAAATCCGCTCAGAAATACTGACACGGAACTAAACGTCATCCGGTGGTTATCAATTTGACGAGGCGTTTTGTCACGGTATGGCCACTTGAAATGAGCCAGCGCGAGCAGCCAGCGCTCAACTAGGACAGTTTTATGATGGAAGCAATACGAGGAAGTCAAGTTACTCCAAGTTAAGAATGGCGCATCGCATGCAATTGACAGTTATCTTCGAAAACGCGCTCAGGTGTACTGTTATACCGACATATTTGTCGTAGATGTGATCTGTGTAAAGTTTGTTTGGTGATCAACACAAATTACTAAAGCGCGCAAATGTACTCGATGCTTATTTGAGATCGCGATCAACCTGTTCATAGGGTATGTACATAAGTTTCATATTTCTTCTCTTTAAATATGCTTAATTGCTACATTATAGCTACCGTACCTGCGGATATACCGAGCGTGAATATTTAGCCTGCTCAACGAGTACTATAAATGTTCCGTCGAAATAATCTGCCCTAGAATTTCAGCAGCTTTATGTAAATCAATATCGAAAGAAATACAAGCCGGCACCTGCCGCACCTTCTCTCTTCGGAAACTAGCGCTGTCAATTTTGACAGCAAATGACAGGCTTGTCTCAGGTGGGGTCGAAATCTGCATTGCGCTAAAGGTACACCGCAATAATGACAACTAATTACCAAGCTAGCGTGAACGCATTTCTTCTTGCATTTAAAAATATATGCAGATGTCCACATAGACGCCCTATACGTAAGGTAAATCAAGGACTTGCGGGCATTCGTGGATTCGAAATAATCCTGCAAGATTTTTTTTTGCCTGAAGAAAATAAAATGAAAGAAAAGACATGTTTCCGCGCCAGGTTCCGGACAAGCTTGAATGAAGGTTGTCTTTATATTATGTCCAGTAGCATTCTCAAATATTTCGCGCTGTAGTACTGTCCGCCGTTGCACAGCACTCTACTAGTGGATATCAACTGGTTGCGGGGGTTTTTGAGGATATGACAGTGGTCGAAAGCGAGGAACATATATATATATACATATATATATATATATATCATTTTGTTTGTAATGTTGCTTCTAAGAAACGAAACTGAAAGCCTTGCCGATTATGCGTGTACTTTAGTTAGCAGTATTGACAAGAGCATTAATTCCTTGATTATATACTTGCGCTCGTACTACATATCACACATGTGGGCTCTATATAAATGAACTACGGCTAGTCTAAGTTTTCTATAATACAAACTGAGCATCAGTGCGCGTTGACTTATATTTACAAATCTCCCAGACATACGTTGTACTGAGACGTGAACTCCAAGCAAGTACACCGGACAACTTACCGCACGACTGGACTTATTTGACCACTTCCGAATATGGCAAACATCTTGCAGTTAGATGCGTGGTTGTCGGCGACAAGTCGGAGAACTTGAAAACCTGCTTCTTCAATGGACCTCATGGCTTGGAGTGCTAGTCGGTGCAACTGATCCCCTTTTGTAGACTGCGTGAAGTAATATATCCGACCGGGAGGCTGAAAAATATAAAGGCGCAGGATATTTCGTTAAATCACTGCTGCAAGCCAAATGTTCAGGTAGTTCTTTCCGAAACTTATATTGTTGGAAGAAGTTGAAATGTTATGTCGTATATCATGGCGACCTTTCCATCGCAATAGAAGCCTTTGGAACTGTGCTAGTAAAAGTAACGACCATCATACGTGTAGTGCGTCGACAGCCCGACAAACACAAAAGCGAGAAGGTGCGCGGCCAGTTCATTTTCAATTCCGAGTTCCTTCTCCAGACCTCCCATTTCAATTAGTCCGCGAATCCTGTCTACCGGTTTTTCGTATGTTGCCGCCTGCTGTAGCGACATTTCATCCACGACTAAGGATCCCATATTTTCCTAAAAAAGGAAATCGCATTTCACTGCATCAGATCATTCGTCCAATAGGAACGTGATTGCGCGCAGCGCAAATACAGAAAGAAAGAAAGAAAGAAAGAAAGAAAGAAGTCCGGCTGGGCAAAGCAATATATCAGATGGACAGCCGTTACGCCCGCACTATCTTTAGTCCGATGAGTGGAAATAAGCGCGTTGTCGCAAACTGAAGTTATGCAACGTACAGTCATGCGGAATTGAAACGTGACCATCAGAAAGTACCTCATTAGCCGTTATCCATGTATGACACCGAGGCGGTTCACACAGTTTCAGTGTACGGGTGCCAGAATTAGCGCCCTCATCGCCCAGCCACGTCTCGATTACGCGTACGTTTCACTTTGAGATAATCTGGCTTAGCTATAGCTCGGACTTTCTTTCCCTTCCTGTTCGCGTTTCGTTCTGGGGTGATAACGACGGCTTATGGTCAGCCAAGCACTCACGTTAGGCACTTTTCTTCGTTAATCATTTTCTTGCATGACGTGATAAATTATATTCCCATCTCAAAGCGACGTACTCGTTCGGACAGGCGTGCTCTTTCCTGGCGCAATCTTTGTTTCATTAGTCAAGAAACAACTTCGCCGTTGCAGCGCCCTGCGCAGAGCTTGAGTGTCGTACGGCTTGGAAGGGGGAGGCATCCCGACCGCCGCAACCTTTCACAGCCGCATGGTGACTTTGCATGCCACAGTACTGCCTGTCGGATCGTGGGTTCCGTCCAGTGGTGTTTTTTTTTTTCATTCAGGTATTGCAGCTGTTCCTGTAAAAATATAGCTTTCTGATCGTTCTCGTCCAGCTTTTCCCGAAAATAAATGAAGCACTAGTCAAAAGCATGTAAAGCGTACAAGGACAAATAAAGTCATTTACTGTAAAACCTCATTTCGTGCCCCCATCTGTTCCCGAGTTGGAGACCTGGGACATGTTCACGGCTACTAAACCTTCGCACTTATAAAGCAAGCGAAACTTCAGGTTTGTGACATACGGCACAGAGGACCGCGAGAATTCCTTGTCGTTTCTTTTTAACCTATTCTGCCTCTCCGAAGCAGTCCACTCTGTTCAGACTTGTACGTGTGACTTAAATTCGGTAACACACGCTCCTCATGCGTAAGTTCTCATTGGACTAATACTTCGGGGTGCCTGCAGCTAGCAGATCTAGTCGGCAATATAATTTTTAGTTTCCAACATAGCGTCCTTATTTCTTGCCCAAATTTTCGCCTGCCCTTAAATTTCGCGGCATTTATCAATAGCGAAATTTGCGTAAATAAATAGCGCGTGATTTTAAGGATCTTACAGTATACACGACCCCAGAGGTAGACGTATACCTGTAGCGTGATCGCGCCAGTAGCTTCGGCGAGTGCGCTGACATTGGAAAATTCTTTTTTTCAGCTGCGCAAGCTGTGACGTCAAATTATCATTCTTTTCTTTCCAATTCCTGACATTTCCTGCGCAACGTCTTAGTAGCACTTGCTAGTGAACGCATCTTCTTGCGCGTTATCTTCGTTTGACATGTTATCGAGCGTCTCATGCATTGTTTTTTGGGGATTGTGTTCCATGTGTGCTGGTGAAGCATTGTTTTCCACATCGGATCGTGTGGCGAGGAAGGTGAATTCAGCTGATCTGGCAGAGTATATGGATGCAGGAAATCTTGACGTCTCTGATACAGACGCCGCTGATGCTATACCTCGTCTGGTGATGGTGGTGCGCTATAGGCTTTCTCCTGCGAATAATAACAAAAAAAAAGTAATTGATTTATATGCATCTGTTCGACCCAAATGAAGAAATGAGTAATGCAAGCGATAATAAATGTGATCTTTGTAAAAGTAATAATTATCACTGACCTTTTGTCTTCGTGGATTGCCGTCTGCACGGTTTGCACCTGCGCCCGCTTTAGCGCCCAGCGCTTTTTTTCGCAAGGGAAATGAGAAGGGAAATGAGAAGGAGGAGGGGGAAAAACGGATGGCTCTGCTCCAGGTTTTAAGATTTTCCTCTTCAAGCCTGGTTTGCAGTCGTCAGACCTGTGTACGGCTGCACACCTTTGAACGGTCACTCGGTTCCCAGTCTTGACTGCCTGAACCTGGAAAAACTCGGTGAATATAGTTTGCGGCTTTGTAACATATGGTCATAAGCACTTTTTTTTTATTATTTTGCGCGCAGTAACAAAAAGCCAATACCTCAGTCGCACATGTTCACAGAGTTCGCAAATGTGAGTTCCTTCTCCGATTTATAAAGCTCGCTTTTCCGCGTTAATTTAGAAGAGGAAACTGCCACCACGTTAAAGGGCGAAATAATAATTATTTTAGTACTTGCCCGCTTAATAAGCGAATTGCATATACATCTTCAATTACACGTATCTTCTCCACAGCCTTCATGTAGCCGCCGTGCCATTCGTGAAATCCACTTTAGCAATGTAGAAAGAGTCTTCCGTGTAGCGACATAAGTTTGCGTCCCGCAAAGCAGTAGCGTTTTAAAGCATTGGGTCACCTGTTGCAAGCCTTCAATTCCTTTCCATATGAAGCAGTACGGAAAAAAGAAACAGGAAAGAACTCACCTATCTTTCCGACTGCCTCGATCCATCTTTTGCGTATACGTCCGTGGCCGGAAACTCATGAAAACTGATGCCAGATCCTTTGCTTTGTTCTGACATTCATAATGGCATACATCGGTATACCTCAATGTGATCGGTACGTTATCTCATCTGTAATTAACTCAAGAAAGGTGCATGCAGTTAGGTCTGAAACTACATGCCTTCTGCGGAGTCTGCAGATTCTCGCAGTCTGCGCGTTGTCTGTATGACATATCGTCTGCGTCATTCTTTTAATTTCCTCGTTCATATTAAATATATGAAGTTCGTTATTATTTTATTTGATTATTACTCCATTGCACCACATTTTATTATATGAATCTTCTTGTAATCAGATTGCTTTCCCTTCTACGAAGGCAACGAAAGGAAAATGTTACCGTCTGCTGGCTGTACTCCTTGTTTTCCTTTCTTGCTCCGCTCTTTCTGCACTATGTCGTCATTGAACTTTCCTTTTGTAAATTTTGTTTTATTTGTAATTTCTTGAATTGGTGCATTTACGAACAACGTAAACGCTTTGAGGCTGCCGAAATAGCGGTGCGAGCGCTGGAACAGATCGCAGAAGCAGACGACAGCGACCAGGTTACAACTAGCGCTACTCTGCTCGTACGTTCCGCCCCTAGCGGCAAAAGGGGTGAACTAGACTAGGCGTGCTGGAGCAGGGAGATCTGTGCAGGTCTGGAGTCTAGGTCGTGGCCCGCAATCAACCGTTCGTCTGTTCGGTGCTCCTGTTCCAGGACCCTTCTACTCCTGTCTGTAGGCTCGCCGCTTCATCAAGGAGAGCATTTCAAGGTAAGCGCTGCAACTCAGGGGCGTTTGTGTAGGTGTTGGATGGTTTGAGCTTGATTCTTGGCAATAATTAAGCATCGTCCCGTAGATAGGTATCCGAAACTCCATGTCATAAGTAACACTCGCTACTATTATCTGCAGCGATCGCATGATGGAGCCACGACCTCCATGTCTGTGCATTTGTATGAATTCAATAGGCCAATGAGGAGTGATCACGCCACCTGAGAGCCACCAATGAGGTGTGACCACGCCACTTGTGTGATAGCCAATGGCATGACGCAACATGTCCTTAAAATGCTATAAAAGTCGAATAACCGCCACGTTGGCCAGGCTCTCTCACCCGAACCAGGCTTCTCCGCCAACTTCACTGCGTCGTCCTCTCGAACGCGAGGCCCCTCCGTCGACCGGCTTTGGGTGCGACGGTACAGAATGGCGACGAGGATTTAGAAGAACCTGCTGTCTCAAATGCCGTAAGTGACAATGTTACTTATCTACTTCGCTCCTGTACTCTTTCCTCGCATGCCTTCGGAGCTTCTGCGAATGCTTCAGCTGGCGTCGGCCTAGGCCTTCTTTCTTCTACGGCCACCTTCGGCGACGCCATATTGCCTTCTTCCTTCGGCTTCCCTAGGCCTATTTCTGCTTGCGACAATACATAATGGCTACGACGATTTATAAGAACCTGCCTTGTCTCAATTGCGTGACAACGTTACTTATCTACGTCACATCTCTCCTATTTCCTCGCGTGCCTTGGGAGTTTGTCCGGATGCTTCAGCTAGCGTCGGCCTAGGCCTTTTTTCGTCTACGGCCATCTTCGGCGACGCCATATTGCCTTCTTCCTTCGGATTCCCTTGCCGTAGACTTCAGCTTACGGCGCTACAGAATGGCGTCTTTTTAAACCTTCCTCTGGTTCTCGACTTACGTGGCTCTCCTGATTCCTTGGTACAGATGGAAGAAAAATTTACAAGTACACATTAAGTCTGCGTGTGGGAGCGGATGGGAGGACGAGCGTCGGCTCTCAACAGCATTTTGGGCAGGGAAGGCCAACGGAAATACGACGCGGCAGAACAGGCTGAGGCACAGCCGACAAGTACCGCTGCAACGGGATGACGAAATGCGGCCCAGACGCCCAGTACGTCGACTACGGAGGCAACGGCCACGACGAGCAAGTACGAGGAGCTGCTGAAACTCTTGCATCGGTTATCCTCGGCAAACTCCTGGCGCAGAGACATCCGTTCACAAGCCGAAGCAACTGCCGGGTGAGCCTTTCATGGAACACGTCACGGCCCTCAAGGAGAAATGGCTCGCTTCCAAATTCGATCCTACGTACGACGACCAGATCCGAGATCAAATAATGGAATCGCCAACCACATATCGCCCAAGTTTTTGGCTCACATCGAACATCTGACCTTGGATAAAGCCGAAGAAACGGCCGAGAATTGGAGGCGACGCAGAACGCCGACCAAGCGTTCGGCGACGCCGAGAGCGTTCAGCCGTTCGGAGCGGCGCAAGATGGCGGTTCGGCAGCGCGGCGTTCAGGTAAATATGGCCATGGCCTCCCGCCCGACAGGATGGACCGGCGTACTCAAGGTAGCCGAGCGTTCTCGAACGCCTGCGCGACGCGTCAGCTGGACGGCGTTCGAACCAGGTGCAATCGGCCGGATGAAAATTCCTCGTTTTCTACGCATCAGATCCGTCCATGTTACCATTGTGGCGGCTTGTGGCAGGCACTTGGCGTCTTCAGAAATTGTCCGGCCCGGAACAAAACTTGCAGCCGTATCAAGGGACACCTGGCTACCGTTTGACGGATGAAAAAACTGGCTGTGGCTTAGCTAAGGTTAAGCCCAGGATGCGAAGCATACTAGCCTTTATTTTAACGCGATAGCGTTAAGGAGCTCGTGTCGCAGAAAAGCCGGTGTCGTCGGCGTCGGCTCAGGCGTGCGGCGCTTGCTCAGGCGCACATTTCGTTGTCGCGCCGAACGCTGCGTTGCTCGACGCTCACCGCGTCCGATGCGGGGCGCGTAGTCGCTGCGCCGTAGCAAAGCCACCTAGAAACAGTCTCTGTAGCACGCCGCAACCTTCGCTTCTCATTCCAACGAGCAGCTCTGTCTCCAGGAGGCATCTCACCTCGTGAGTGTCTAGCAGAGGCAAGCGCAGCTGCTTAGATACCGCCGCGACGCCGCGAGCGACGGCGCGAGTTGGAGCCCCGTTTCTCCTCTGTCGTGACGTCACGGTGTCACGTGGTATTGAAGGCGACACCACCGCGCCTGAGGAGCTGGGTTGAGCTCTAGTAATATGCTTCGCATAAAAAGAAGGCGCATCGCCAGTTCAAAATGTTACTCCAGTGCAAACGGAAAGTGTCGAAACGGCATCGGTTCTTTCCGTGATTTAATACTTCATTTCCAAGCATGAGGGACTTTAGCGTTTTCCTGGTCGTTAGTCAGGTGTGATTACGCCACCTGGGTGATAGCCAATGGCGTGATGCAGAATAACCTTAAAATGTTATTGAAGTAAAAAAAGAAAAAACGCCGCGTTGGCCGGAAGAAGTGTCTCCGCCAGCCACAATGTGTCGTCCTCCCAGACGCTCGGGTGGGGCGCTCTATTCTTGATCGTAATTCTGCGGAACTGTTCTTGGTACAGGCTGAGTGTTGTACGAAAAACGTTTTAATCCTCAGAAACAAACTGTCATATACGGTTATTTCATGCGTTGTTTTACATCAATTTCTTTTTCATTGCAAGCTCGCGCGAGCATACGCCTTTGGCGCGCAGAGAGGCACGGACGCAAAGCGCGTAGTGATACGTTCTCGTCACCGAACTTCTTGCGTAGCTTCCACAGCGTTGTCCCTTATGTCTGAAACGGAGTGTTGAGAGTGTATATCTTACACCAGGCTCTGCTCTGGCCGATGCTACTGCGGTAGCGGTTGAAAAAGCGCCGACAAAAGATATGGAACGACTAATATCGAGCCTGTCGGAGGGTCTTGCTCAAGTGTCTACATCCTTAATGATTAAGCTTTGCGGTACTGTGGCGAGTTCCAACGCTAGCTCGCAGATTCCTATCTCATCCCCTTACCGGGATGGGCAGACACGACGCTGAGCAGCTGACAGATCCTCTCCCCGTTATTGTAGAAAGCTGAGAAAATTCCTGGCCATCATCTCCAACTCGGTAGATTCTATCGCTGGCGTTACATACTGTATTTAATCGTATGTAACACAACCACCATTGTAACGGGACGGTCGACGTTCAAGCAAATTAGGAAAAGAAAATGAAACTGCGAATGTAACGCGACATGAAAACAAAACAAAAAAAAAACATCTGACACCGTGCTTCTTAAGGTATAGTTGGTAAGCCAGTGTTAACAAGTTTATACGGACGATAAGTCTACTATCCTTACTTCATATAGCTATTATATTAATTCGCTATCGCACTTGCAGCTCCGCCTTTTGTGCAAAACTTCGACTTTTTCGTATATGATGGCGTGGTGTGTCACAGAGAAAACGTCCTGATTGAAATTAACACCAACCAAGAAAAGTGAGCGCAGCCTCTGTGTCCTAAACCTATGCAGTTCGCCGGGAGAGTGGTAAGGTTTCGGGCTCCTGTTCCGCAACACATTAGACATAACGAAGCATAACAGCATCATCGTTCCTGGGGATGCCAATTCTCCACATCCGTCATGGTGTTACCGCAGTACTGAAATACCCTGCCCTTACTCTGCCCAGTACTCTGCCCCTTACAGATACCTGTAAGGGGCAGAGCCTGCGGTCAGAGTTGGAGGCGCAAACTAAAGGCCCTCCATACTACTAGTGTTATGATGGAGCTTATTGGCAATCAGACACTGCCTTAGCCGTGCTTCCGCTCCTTCAATGCCTTGCACTGCGAAAGGTACGGCGGAGCGGGGCTTGCCTACAACACACCGCCTTCTCAATGTCACCGTGGCGCGCAGTTGAAATTTGGTTGCCGAGGTTAACGTAGACGCCACCATTTCCGATTTTGGCTGGCGCCTGCGACGCGCGAAACGTAATCCAAAGTCCAGAGCGAGCCGCACTGGGCTGTGCCAGCGGATTCGTCAGGGCATCCCGTGGCGGCCGCGGTGTGTCAGCGCCACGTAGCTGGCCGCGATGACATGCAAATTGCAACGGAACCGCGCGTTGCGAAGCGTCTGCTTTGTGCACGACAAGGCTTGAATGCGTGCTTGGGCTAAGACGCTCCAGTACGTGGCGCGGATCGGCACTGTCCTCCCCAAGCTTGACTGACGTACGCTAGCCGCATCCAACCAGAGCAATTTTTGAAGAGGCAAACGCGTCTAGCCATGAATGGTTATAATAGTGAACGCGCGCCGGCAAGTGTGCTTGTGGTCCGACCTTAAGTTTCGCTTGGTTCGAGTCTAGTTGAGCGTTCAAAAGCAGTCGAAATTAGCGAGACCCGAAAGCTACGACACGGTTAAGCAGGGTGGCCAAACTTTTTATTCCATGTGCATGCTGCCACGGCCGGGCGTGACCAGACGATAGTCTGATTCTTCCGGGAGCGCGTAATTGTTATAGAAACGTAAAGCCACATCTTCCCTTACTTCAGCCTGCTTATTGAACTTTGTCAAAAAATATGCGCATTAACAGTAGGAAGAAGCGCAGTGATCCAGACACTCATGTTGATTGGCGTCACCCATTGGCCAATAGCAGCCGCGTATGGGAATTTACGGGAAGCGTCCAGATTGAGTGAGAATCACGATCCCGTTGAAAAATGTGGCGTCTTTCGTGGGCCGACCACGGAGATAGTGCACAGCCGTGCCAATAAATTTTTTATTGTTATTGCTTCGCACAATTAAGATTTAGGTATGAGAAGTTGGAAGGTAAAATATGCATATCGCACGCAATGTGAGAGTCGATGTAACCGAAGTTTTGTGTGCTGTTTGCGTTGATTGGCAGTGAAATATTGACCGCATACGATAGTCGTGATGTGATGTGCAATGTTACCGTGGCTGCTCCGCTCGGACGCTTTCTGGGAGCCTTCGTCTCCTCGGCACTAAATGCACGCTTGGGCGCCATTCTGGGTTCTAGCGTTGTAGGTCGCAGAACTTTGTCATCACCGAGCAAAGGGAGGTGGCTCCAACTAAGGAGACAACCGACAACTTCAATGAGGCGCACAAAGGCAGCGTAAGTGATTGCTTTCTGTTAATTCAAATACACTTCCTTGGTTTTTGTCGCAAGCTCTTAGTGTATATATCAACTCTAACAATTTTACGTCAAGTTTACGAATTCAGAGGCACCTAAGCGGGCCCTGAACCACTTACATGTTTATCGAAGTGGAGAAAAGCATTCGAAGTTAAAATAGGCTATTTGATAAACACTTTGTCACGAAACGTACTTCGATACGTTCGCCAGAAGCAGATGCCTTTCACTGCCAAGGTTACGACAGAGCGAGGCGTGCTCACAAGACACCGCCGTCTATATGTCACCGTGGTGCGCAGTTCACGTTTGAATTTGGATGGTAATGTAGACGCCACTGCCCCCGATTTTTGCACCTCCGACGCGCCAAACGTAAGCCAAACGCGGTTGTCATGAGCGAGCAGCACTGCACTGAGCCAGTGGACTTGTCGGGGCACCCTGCCGTATCTGCGCTACGTAGCAGACCGCAGCTACACGCAGATGTAGTGCATATTGCGCAGCGTTTGCTTTGTGCCCGACAGGGCCCGTGTGCGTCCTCACGCTCATACGATCCAGTCTGACCATGCTGCGTGGTGCGGACCGGCTTTGTCCTCCGCCTGCATGACTGGTGAATAGTAGCCACATACAACAAGTGCATTGTAACACGAAAATGTTTTATGCCGGGGTACTTCCTGTAACGGATGCCACATTTATTACCCGTGCTCTACAAAGGTCATCGCATATTTTTCATTCTAATGTAGTCCGGTCATACTTTGCCCGCACTAAAATCTTTCAGAAATCATTTTTTCCACTTACGAGCGAAGAATGGAATCATTTACTACAATGTAATGTTGAATGCATATCTCATGTTTCATTTGAAAATATGTTGAAAAGGCATCTTTTTTAATCCCTCTCCTGCTTGGGCAGCCTTGCTGCCTGCAATATTGTGTAAATAAATAAATAAACAATGGATGTAACATTGGCTCAAGGAGTAAAACAGCTGGCTTGTTGCAGCGCTGTGGAAGCTGCACAATTTCTTAGTGTACAGGAACGCCGAGTGCCCATCGAGGTGTGCTCATCCGCGCCACCTCGTTTGCGTAGCGTCTGTTTACAGTATGATAAATGGCAATGTATGTAAAAATAATGAGCGAGGAATATGAGGTTGAAAACAGAAACAACAGAAACAGTAAGGGACCTAATAATAAAACCTTGAGGAACACCAAAGTTGATAAAGTTAGCCGATGAAAGGTGACCGTTTCCATGTATAACTTGAGACCAATTAGTTATGTAGCTATGAAGTTTTAAGGGACGACCACTGATGCCGTAGGTCACCGTAGTTCATACAAAAGAATAGAATGGTTCAGAGTACCAAATGCTGTAGTTCGGTCAATGAATGCTGCTCCCACAATTCACCCGGTATCTATAGACCTGATTTTTTATGGCCTCGTAGCGCAAGTGTCAGCGTAACCGAGCGAACGAGCACAACGGCGAAGGATCAAAGAGCGACACGGACTGCATCGGAAAATGAAATGTGGCGATAGCGAAGAGATCGCGAGGACGAAAGCGGGGGAGGGGAGGGTGCGGCGAAAGCGCGAGAAGAAAACCATAGTGCCCCGCATGACGCGTGCTTTGTGGCGACGATGGCGCCAGAGTAGAGCGCGTCGTCTGGATGGGAGAGTGCTGCATGAACGGACGTCGATCTGCGGTGGCTGCTGTGAATCCCACCCACGCATCACGATTAACGAGACCGTCTTGCCACGCTTCGCACCGTTTGCAAAGTGCCGCACGAGACCGATTGTCCGCGCCAGCCAATATGTCGTGAAATGCAACCACGTAACCGCAGACGAATTTTTTAACCTTCGGCTCGCATGAACGAATGTACTTTTCAAAAAAATCTGTTGAGGCTCGCTGAACAGGCCGGACGGATGGACTCCTCGGTTGCGTTCCGTGATTCCCCTCGCACGGGCGTGGTGTGTTGCAGAAGACGTGGGGAGCTGTTATTGTTGCGCAGCCTGTAGCAGTAACCAGTAAAACTGCCCATGACAACGTTGTTAGCATATTCTAGTCGAGGTCCAAAATGCAAATACAAGATTGCGTTGTGAGGTTGCGGGGATATTCAGCTTTTTCTTAGATTTCATGGTCCGTAATATTTTGTCCGCGACTGTATACATGTAGCTAGTGCTTGAGTGATCGGCGGCAGTCATCTTCTATTCATTTCCGCAAGGGGCAGCCTGCGGCTATGCAGAAAAAAAAATCAGTTTGGTTCGGAATATTAAAGCATCTTTAACACGGACACATCACTTTGACGCGGTGAGTTTTCACGGTGTTGGGACTCCGCGTGACATCCAGGTGAAGTAGGTGCAGCCCGAAAAAAGGAAACGTGGGGACTATTGCTCCTTGAATATGAGTCTGCCTAAGTGGCCTAGGCACTACAAAGGAGTTTCTCAGCACGTGTTTCATGCGTTTGCCCCTTGGTGTGCCGGCAGAAGTCGCGGAGTGTGGTACTGCTGAAGTTAGCGTCGCAAGTTGGTGGCTGGACGTAATTATATTTGTTCAGCTTTGTTTTTAATAATGGTAACGTGTCATTATTTCACATTATTGACAGTTCCTCCAGGACACCAAAGCGGCAACGGGGACGCCGAAGCTAGAAACCGGACTGGTCCTTGGGTTGGGGTTCGCCGAGGCCTGCGCGGCCCCAACACATGGGCCGCCCTGCTTCTTTCTAGCTTTGGTTCCCCCCACTACCCCTTGGGTGCCCTGTAGATCCTGAGCCACCTGCTTTATTATAATCTGAGGTGCTCTCCTGAGGCCTCCATTAGCTGGTTACATGTGCCCTCCTGGAGCAGTGCTTGTAAAGAATGTAATCTATCGTTGCGACAAAAAAAAGCTACTCGTGACTTATACAACATCAGTCAGGACAGTGCCCGTTCAGACACGGTGATCACCAAACGGGGCACCCAAGCCCACTGCCACACCGCACGGGCAGCCAGTGGCGGAGCATAAACAAACTCGACTGCACTTCGTAATGCCGGCATGTCTAGGGGACAATTCTACAACACGTGCCAAAAAGCCTCCTCCTTAGTGCCTAGGCAAAGTCACATTATCAAGGAGCGAAGGCCCCCAGATATAATTTCTCTCTCGCACCGGTTCTTGCTCGTGGCTGCACAGTAATGTCAAGCGCCACAAGAAATGCCCCACCCCACTGTACCTACTAACAACTGTAATGCCACCGAGTTGTAGGTGCCCTGGGAGTAGCGACAGACACACGCTACTCTGCACCTCTTCATGGTTCTTTTCATTGGTCGTGCAATGCTTTGGAAGCGTCAGGTTCCGCGACGGCGAAATTTAGTTCAGAAATGAAATAGCCATAATTTTTATTTTATTATATTCTTTAATATGCTCACGTACGGTATATATTGCTAAGATGTGCATTTACTCATGGCATCTTGTTGTAAGACAGCAGAAAGACTGAAAGAAATATTGCTTCTGCAGATAAATGCCACATTGGTAAGCGACAGTGAGCTGCTTATAAAGATCGACAATGAAGAGGCGGCAAGAGCCGCGACGGCGAAAGTTGAGGGAGTAGGACATGCTTCATTGTCTGTCCAAACAAGTAAGTGATTCCCCGTACCTCAATATCTATGATTCCAAGGAATTCCGATACGATATAAGAATATACGATACGACTGCATAGAACAGCTTGACATTCTGCACCAAGAGATACTCATGACCAACTGCGCCTACACAGAAGTGAGCGGAGCTCATAATGTGGGTCATCCAGTGCATGCATGGTCTTGGGTGCATCGCACTGCAGTGTTGCTCTAGATCATGAATGCTCCAGAGCCTTTGCATACGTAATTTACTACTGCTGAGGCTCTAATTATTCCACATGCTTGAAACTTCGTCTACACCTGGTCCATAACTTGCCCCTAATTTTAATCAACTGTAAGCAAGGCTTCATTTTTAGTCCACCGAAGATACGGGGGAAACATTCTACAAAACTTCTTAATATCCAAACAAATCAGGACCGAACAATTACTGGCAACGCTCCTAATTGCACCATAAATGTTAACTGTGCCACGGCTTGCACTTTACATTGCATTTTCATTGCCATATAACTCGCTAGCGACATTAGGAACTAAGCTGATGATGGCCGTGCGACACTTTCGAAGACTTGCTCTTTTTTTATTCTTAGTCGTAATTGCACGCTGTAACTAACTGCAATTTTTTAACCTTGTACAAAGGGGCATTTTACCCTTCTTAAGGCCGTTTTGCTTGCTCATTCACCCTTGTGACCGAGCATGGGCTATAATTATTATTGTACATAATTATTATAAATTCGCAAGCAGATTTTCCCTTACTTCACACAGTAACAGTAGGAAGACGTGCAAAACACCCTTCATGACTAATGTCAGCTATTGGGTCTGTGTTTTCTCTGCAAGCCCAAGAGGTGGTTCATGGACCCTTTAACCGAGTCTCCTTAGACCGAAAAAGAGTGTCCCGACTATTGATCCATTTCCTTCTAGGACAAGTTGTAGGCAACCCTAATGATAAAAACATGATAAAAACTACGTACAGCCTGAAGGACAAGGACTGTGAGACAACATATACTGCGCTGTGTATGTCGTCTCTTACAGTCCTTGTCTTTTGGGCTGTACGTCGTTTTTTATAGTGGATTACCAACTACCCCAAGCAACAACCCTAGAATAGCAACGCTCTTATAAGAATAAAATCTTGTTTTTGCAGATGTGCATAAGGACAGTGTACAAATGGTGTTCGAAAGAAAAGAACTTCCAGAGAGATCGAAAGATGGGAAGATCCAGTATGGAACAGCGATTACAGTTGAATTCGTGAACCTGGACGTGGGGCTTGTGCGCAAGCTGGCAAACCTCATCATCTCGGCATTGTAAATAAATCATCATCACGCTCCAACAGCAAAGCCTCCCCGAGTGATGGCAAAGTCAACTCCCCCAACCTAATGTGTTGAATGAGCTCCGCACTGTTTGCATTTTGTGAACGCTGTCCTCGCTTTTTTTGTTCGCCCTACATTCGAGGTTATATATCTTTTTGTTGGCTTCAGACTTTAGGGGGTCAGCTTAGCATTGGGGTCGGCCTAGATTCGAGCAAATACGGTATAAGAAAATTCTTCCAAGCGGACAATTCTATGACGTCACATGAAACGTGCACACATGGAGAAACAGGTGGGACACAGCGCTATATGTCGCAGAACATAAGGAAGTGAGAAGGAAGATGCGCAAACCAATCAATTCAGCAAGTTCAACTGGAGGGCTAACGCAACAAGAGAAAGAGAAACAACTTAATTTACAACCGCCGGGTTCGGATAGAGTTACAAACAGGGCATCGAGGAACTTGACAAAGTCGGTGGAGCGCCTGATGGACGTCGTCGACCAGATGTGGAAACACTGAAGAGCACCGAGATGTGGAAAAGGGATACCACCATACTCATCCGCAAGCTGGGCAAGCCTCCAGTCTCGACAACCTCTGACCGACAACCTCTGGCCAAACCTCAACGAATCGGCCCACAGAGCTGCGCGAGGAGTCGTCGACCGTGTAGCTACCGTGTGGCACGGCGCTGAGCTTATGGACAAGTGGGACCCTCCCTCTTCATATAACGAACTTGCGAAACATTTTTACATGGCACGGAGATAACCTCTGCCACACAGGAAACTATGCAGACCACAGGCTTCAATGCTCTGGTTACTTGAGGTCAGGGCATACCCTAACGTTGCATTGTTATACAGAATCTATCCAGAGATACGATCAATATTTGCGAGCTATACGCTCAGACGTAGCTAACTTGGAACACATGCTCTGGCAGTGCGACGAGTTATGCGACTGCGGCGGCGTTGGTCATGCAAATGGAAAGCTGCCCTAAGGAGCCCTGACCTTGAAGCACAGCTACGGGCTGTCCATCGGACCCACGATTCGCCAGAGGCGCTCGGCCTTTCTGTACCGACGTGGGAGCAACCCGCTACGCGCTGATGCGCGTTCCCAAAGGCCAGAATAAATGCCATCAACATTTCTTTCTCTGATAAGGAGACTAACGGGCAACTTACACCATTTATTTTCCTAATCTCGGCAGCTTATTCAGTTTCTCTGTTGAGCTGGTCATTGTTTGTGGCCAGCAAATGAGTGCGGTCAAACAGAGGCTTGCATCCGCAGCGTGCGCAATGCGCGACAAGGTGGCCTGATAAGGCTAGTTTCTCAATGTTATGCCAGTGCTCACGTAATCCCTCGCTGATGCAACTGCACCGCCGTCCTTCTGAGCTACTGTGTAAATAATGCCACACCAACTAGCCCACCATGCAATCTGTCCTTTTGAAAGCCACCAATAGTGGTTGTCCAGACAGTTTAGGATTTGGAGCAGTTCTTGGCGTTGGATAAATCTTCTAGAGCAGTTTAGGAGAAGGCACACCTGCATTTTGGAGCAGTTTTGGAAGGGGAAAATATGCCTTTTTTGGAACACTTGGAGTATTATAGCAATAATCTGTAGCCGATTGGCGAAGTTTGTTATTACTGTGCAATCGGGTCAGTGCTGCTCAACAGTGAAGCACAACACAATCAGTTGAGAGTTGCGCCTTGTCCTGTCGTCTTACTTGTGTCCGTTGTTTTGCGCTAAACAAATTATGGATTATCACCAACTAGCCCACCAATGCATTGTGCAGTGGCAGATAGCTGAATTCCACTTTATGAGCCGGTCTACTCGAAATGGCGGACACTACTTGCTCAAAGAATTTAAATGCAAAATTGACCAATTAAAAATAACTATATAATTAACTTTCGGGCTGATTACCGTATGACGCACACTGCAATTTACAAATTCTAGCCATGGAGTTCACAAGGCGGATCCACTTGGAACGAATTTTCCTGACGATACCAGTTTCGAGGTACATAGTATAAATTCCCGAACTTTGCAGAGAAATGCATTGGGGTTCCAGTTACTTGTGTGCTTCAGTGCATGGAACAACGTTTTGTTAACAAATTAACTGGAACGAATGGATTTCTCCGCAAAGTTCGGGACTTTATATCTCGAAACTGGTGTCATCTTGAAAATTCGTTGCCAGTGGATCTGCCTTGCGGACTACATGGCTAATTTGTAAAATGCAATATGGGCCATAATAGAATTAGGTAAAAACTTAATTAGTGAATTTTTATGATTTAGTCGATTTTGCATCTCAATTTTTGTGTAAGTATTGTCCGCCGCTTCGAGTAGACCTGCGCATGAAGTAGAATTGTGATATAAGCCACAGGCAACCCTCGCCTATGGTTCTCTCTGTACCAAGCGTATCACGTTTTCTTCAATATTCCGTCAGTAGCCGCATTAGGTGCCCAAAGTAGGCATTCGACTGTGGCCAACATGCTACGCGCAGCATGCTGTATGTGCGAGTGAAACGTAGGAGAAAAAAAGGTGAAGGCGGGGCCCATAATGTATGTGTCACGCGATCTTCAAGGTCCACTATGGGGAACGCAGGGAAGGAATTTCACTTGTGGAGGCTATACGGGGCGAGTGGAGAGAGAGCCTCACTATGCAGTGGAGCTCGCCTCCTGAAATCATTGGTTCGCGACACTGAAATATTTTTATCTTGGCTATTAATGAGCCGATATGAAAAATTTTTGCGGCAAAATGATCCCTAGAGGAGACGTAACAACTTCCAGCGTATAACCAAAATTTGCTATGCGGCCTGGTGACGCGACTTTTAATGCCCTCGTACACTGGGTTGAACTTGGTTTTGTGGCATAATTTATACTCCAAAATTTAACAGCGTGGCGTCGCGAGGTTTTTGGCAGCTGAAGATGTTTCCGAAAAAGAAATTGGTCACCTCATTGCTGCCGTGTACGTTGAACATTGCATTTCATTGGCCACTGTGAAGCGTTGGAGAAAGCCATAGAGTTTCTAAATAAATACCCTAGAGGGAAATGTGATGCTAGTGCATACGGGGGCATTCGAGGGCGTTGCCTCAACCTACATGGGAATGATGGGAAGTACAGGTTTCGCACTGACTTCGATCTTTAGACTAGTGGCATTTGCTTGGGGAGCAGTAAACAAAGCTATACCCAAATATTATCGCGTAAAATTTACTTTTATTTCTGAAGTATGTTATATAATGTACAACATGTTGCATAAACTTTGTATGACTTTAAAATTGAAGCACGGTTTACTATGACTTATCATTAGGGCACACCAGCGTATGCATTCTTGTGCGATTCTGCTCCCGATTTAAGGCCAGATAATAATGATTTATTTATTGTTACAACAGCAATAACAACCGTGCATGTACTTATATAAAACTACTCAAGATATTTATGGAAATAAAAATTTTGTATTCTGAGAAACTGTTGCGCCCTTGAGAGGAATTCCAGAAGAGTCGTCTGCTACGATGCCTGCTCGCTGCAAACACGAGACTTTTCTCGCAGACGACAGGCACTTGCGAACTCTCTCGCTCTTTCGAAAAGCAGCGTCGGCTGTCATAATTGTTGAACGTCTTCAAGTACTTTAAGCATATCTGCTGCAGTGATAGCTAGGACGCTTGTGGCCTCCTACGAGTATGTTTCATTATATATTATGTTGACGTACCGCTTCCGAAGCGTTATCACGTGGCTTTGCACTTATCTCTTTTGCGGCACTAGGCTACAGCCAGGAAGCAGCAACCTTTCCTACCACAAGTAAGTTTGTGTTCTCAAAGTCCTAAAACACACATTTCAATAAGCACATAAACAAGCAATGCATAATGAAGCCCTCAATAAAATGTAATTGTCAAGCCACTGGAAGTACAGGTATCAGTAGTACCTTCTGTTTCCTATTCTCAAGTTTCGTAAAACACGTAACCCTACAGCACCAACCTAACACACTTAACAAACCAAGGTCCAAACGGTCAAAACATGTTCCTTCAACGTTTACAATGCCGTCGCTTTCTCGTCAGGGCTTCGACACCACACCCTGACACAAATATCCGCTGGCCCAGTGCGCTGTCGCCACTTCGAGCAACAGAACAAAGGCAGAGAGCTTTGCGTTGCACTGTATCACTGCAGGTCATGGCAACCGCTCTTGGAGCGAACCAAAACTGCCAAAACACTTGTAGACTGGTTCGCCAGTCAACAGAATTCCAATCTGTAGCCTGTACTTCCCATCATTACCATGGTGGTTGAACGATCGCAGCGCCAGATTTACTAACACACTAATATACTAATTTACTAATAGTTATACTAATGTGAAACTCTATGGAGAAAACGGTTCAAAGGACGTGAACGTTGCAAAGATGATCCAAGACCGTGGCAAAGCCACCGTGCAATCACCCCAACACAATTGCAAATGCTGATTAGACAAGAACGGAGGATATGCATCGATGAATTCGCAGTGTGTGTGAACATGCATATCAGTCACGGTTCGGGTCACACCATAATTCATGAACACCTCGGTTATCTGATCTTATGTGCGCAATGCATGCCCAAGATTTTGAAACACCCCAGAAGACAGAGAGGTTCGGCGCTGCCTTGACTCATCTAGTCCGGTATCACAATGAGGGTGACAACTTTTTGTCTGCAATTGGGACCGGGGAGGAATCATTGTGTTACTACTACGAGCCCGAAACACGATGCCAAAGCTTACAGTGGAAATATCTGAATTCACCACCCGCAAAGAAAGCAAAAGCCGTCATTCCCGCCGGAAAGGTGTTGTTGAATTTTTTTTTTTTTCTTGACAAAAGCGACTTGCTAAACCTGAGAGCTGACTATCAATCGTTTCTGATATTGTAAAACGTCGGATCGGCTGCGTGTCCCAATGAAGAACAAACGACGTGGAAAATTGAGGAATGGGGTCATCTTGTTCCACGGCAATGCCCGTCCCCACGACGCTGACGTGGTTAACACAAAACTGGCAAGTAGAAAACGCTGCAACATCCGCTATACAGCCCAGACCTGTCGTCTTGTGAATCCCACATTTTGGAGCACTTGAAAAGAATAGCTCAAGGGAACCAGATACGTGTCGGACGATGACGTGAAGGAGTCACATAGAGAGTCTTTGGAGCAGCAACCCGAGTTTTGTGCGGCGGGAATGAAATGCTCATGGATACTACTTTTCAATAAAGTACGCCGTTAGTCGTATATTAGCATTGGCTCACTTTCATTTTACTCTCCCTCGCATATTTTGCAGAACTCAGCTGCTTTTTATATGTGCTCTCTGTTGTGACGCTAATTTCGGCGCAATAACAATACACGACCGATGACAAGCAGCTCCTGCACAATACATAGTATGCACGTACGTCATTCGACGATACTCCGCGACTTCCTGTTTACGGCAGCGCCATGTTGGGGAACCTATAGGCTTATGCTACAGTGTACTAGAATAGTATACCAATAGTAAACCAATAGTATACCAATAGTGTTATAACATATGCGCGCGCTGGTTGATGAGGTACCCCAAGATGGCGGAACGTAGCGGAAGCAGACGACAGCAGCTGATGTGACGTCACGTGCATACTATGTGTACATTCTAACAAAGGACAGCGTCATTGAGATTTTCTCTTGCTGGTTGCATATGTACAAATACGTAAACAAGGTTCTTGAATGACACAGAGAGAAAGATGCAAATGAGAGAAAGGCAGAGACGTTAACCATTAAAGTTTCATTAAAGTATTTGTCCTCAACTTGTTCATTTCATGGCCTTTAAATTTTTCATATCAGCGGCATGCACTGCTTTGCTGCTTTCAGACTGATATAATGCTAAAGTTCGTGTGATATTTTCTTTACGTATTAAATAGACAGAAAACATGGAAGCACTGATATAAGTTATTTCGAGCACAATGTTTGAGACATACGAGTATATTCTTTTATGAAGAAATACATATTTTACTTGACGATGCATAGCGTTCAAGAATTTGTTTGCAGCATCTTGCAATGCCAATGCAGTTATTATTAATTTATTTGATCCCTCGACAAATTCTGTAAGGAGGGGGCCGAGCTGCTGCCTGAGCACCCCCCCCCCCCCCGAAGGAAATTTCTGGCTACGCCACTGGCCATTAGGGACCATAGCATTTGAATCCCAAGACGCCGCAAAGGAGGTTCCTCCTATATGACTACAACCTCCTATGTGACTATGACTATATGACTATGACCTCCTATATGACTACAACAATCAAACCCCGGCCCTCAGTCCCCAGAAGCTACGAAGCAACTGACCACGGCGGCGGTCAGACCTGTGACGCAGCAGAGGGTGCTAAGAATCCCTAGATCCGCACAGGCCGCCTTTGGAATCTGAACCTGGCAACGTTTAACGCTAGAACGTATTCTAGTGAGGCGACTCTAGCAGTGCTATTGGAGGAACTAGAGGGCAGTAAATGGGATATAATAGGGCTCAGTGAAGTTAGGAGGACAAAAGAAGCATATACAGTGCTAAAAAGCGGGCATGCCCTGTGCTACCGGGGCTTAGCGGAGAGATGAGAACTAGGAGTCGGATTCCTGAGTAATAAGAATATAGCTGGCAGCGTACAGGAATTCTATAGCATTAACGAGAGGGTGGCAGGTCTTGTTGTGAACCTTAATAAGAGGTACAAATTGAAGTTCGTACAGGTCTACGCCCCTACATCGGAATGATTTTTTTCCGCAAAGCGCGGTCGACGATTCGGTCAAGTACCAGAGATGGCAAGCTCTTCGACGACACGAAGGCCTGGTGGAGGGAGCCAAAATGCCCTCAAGATTTATGCGCGTGCCCCCCCGTCCCATCTTTATGTGTGTGTGGAATCTTTAGCCCTGGTCCCCCCTCCGCAGTTATGTGCGACACCACCCGGAATGAGGTAGAGGCGTGCCATGAATGAGGCCGTAATGTAGTGTGCATGGGTTAGGGGATCGCCCTCCGGCCTTGACAACACCTCCCTCTTCCCCTTCGTACCGCCGCTAGCCCTCGCCTTGCATTCACATTCAATCCTTCCCTTTCATCCATGTCGCTCTATCGGAGCCCACCTCCTGAAACTTTCTGTTCCATGGGAAAGGGGGAAAGGAGGTTCGTTAGAAAATTGCTGGGGCTTCGACCCCCGCCCAACCCTCCCCTCCCCCCCTCCCGAACTACGCCAATGGACGTAAGGGTTACAGCTGATATTGACGTTACTGATACAGCTGATATTTGACGTTGCAACGAAGTGTATCCAGGTTTAATCCGCAGGGGACACGCAGCTGTGCCCACAAATGAATGTCGCGTGTGGGCGAAACTTGAGCGCGAGTGAGTAGAGAGTTTTAGAATAGGGGCCCCAATAGTTTGAGGCCCCAAAGAGCTTTGCGGGTGTTAGCGTTGGGGCACGAAGAAGTGAAGAGTTTCAGAATAGGGTTTTACGTTTGCGGATAGCGTCTTGCGCTGACAGCGCCACTACGGCGTCAAGTAAAAGCTATTAGAAATAATTTAATAAAATATACCATTTTATGATAGGAATAGTAATTTTAACTTGCGTATATTCGCGTTTAATTACAATTTGGAGGTTATTCTGTAAGCAGCAAACAACTAGTTATAGTTTTGAGCAAACCAACTTTACGTGCCTTAACTAGCCAAGCTTAGCCGTGTTAGGCCTACGAGCCATAAAATCCACAATCGAATTCTGAATCAGCGGCGTCTAATGAATCAGTCTTCATAACACACGCTAGTTGAGAGAAAGCGATAACCGCAGTCACTTCTCTTAGCTCGCGAACTTCACGCGTTACCACGAATCGAACCCAGTTTAGTGCTAGGTTAGAGCCGTCGCTTCGATGGGTGCCGCCACGTTTGCTGACGCAAAGTTTTTGGGGCCGCTATTTGGGCTCCAGAATGTTTTCGCATTTCGCCCCCATCGAAATGCGGCCGCCGTGGCCGGGATTCGATGCCGCGACCTCGTGCTCAGCAGCCCGACGCCATAGCCACTGAGCAGGAGAGTAGCTTTGACTCGAGACCGTTTCTTTACGGGTATCACATGACCACTTTCGATCGCGATCGAATTTCTCGATCGCGATTAATTTCTTCGCGCAAGCTGCGACAGGGACCCAATCGTGGTCGAGTATTTCAATCCGGATCGGGCTTGATCGCGATCGAAAGTGGTCGTGTGACACCCGTATTATTCAAAAGTTTCAAGTAATCGTGTACCCATAAATAATGATAAAATGAATACGGATGTGTGAATAGTGATTTTTTGAGACGGAACCGAATGCGAATTGAATAATGCCTGAAATTAATCGAATCAAATATCGAATAGTTTTAGAACAATGAACAGCCGTTATCACGATTAGTATAAAACGATGCTCACATCCTAGTTGGTTTAACGTTATCAAGTTTACCTCATTATATAGTATGTTATGAAGCATTGTTTATTAAAAGCGCAAATGGATCATTACGAGCAAACAAGTAGTGTTTTCACATGCACGGGACTCTTTAAGTAAACGCGCATAATCGTTGTATCCTAAAAACTACCTAAGCGACGAAGCCTGCTCTGCTGTCCAAGTTCTCATGTTTTATGTCTATACTATGCCCACCCAGGTGAAAATTTACCGTACGTTTGCTCTAATTTTAGGTTTAATTGGATACAGTTGACGTTTTGAAATAAATCCGAAAAATATTCACGTTTACGAACAGTGACTATTCGAATCGAAGACCGAATCCAATAGTACACTATTCGATCTGTTATTCGGAGTAAGGTTTCAGATATTCGCGCAGTCCTCAAAATGAATAAAACCACACGTCAGTCAGTGTTCCAACCGTAGCTCGAACACTAGTATAGATCCGCTGACCGCAGACCGGGAAAAATGATGGAGAATGAAGGCAATCTTGGTAACATTTTGGTTGCGACACCTTCGCAGAATTGCAATACAGAACAAAGGCTTCAGTCGCGTGGAGGACCTTCACATTTGTGACCTACAGCGCCGTGAAATCCGGTAAGCTCACAATTGAAAGCCCCCCCCACCCCACCCCCCAAGGAAGTCCGTGCACGCACAGCCTGGCTGTGATGGCACAGCCCCAGCCACACTCAAAAACATGAAAACATGGCCTGCACACCCTTTATAAGCTCATAGAATTACTGTACCATGACCTGGGAACAAGAATTATTGCTCAGTGTCCACGAAAAAAAATGTGTACTAGAACACGGCCGCTGGAACAACCACAATCACAAATCTTCGCCACACCTACGCTCTGCCACAGCCTACTACTGCAGACCCCGTTAAGAAACTGGCGCCATCTCGTGATGGAGAGCACAGACGCTCAGAAACACTATGGTATTCATATATAACTGTAGGTGGCGCATAGTGACTGGTGGTGAAAGATTGGTGATGGCTGCGGTGACAAACAATGTGAAAAAAATAAAAGGCAACATTCACCCGTATTTTTTTCTAAACAAGGAATTCAACAGTTTTGTAACTAGACTTTTTATCGAAACATTTTTCTCATTTTTAACGTTAAACGCTTCTTCGCGTAGATTTCGTGAGTGCGTTTCGTGTGGCTTCGATTGGAACGATTGAAGCCATGTGCAGTTTGTCACTGTGCTAGCGTTTTACCATGCTTTGCAGTTTTTACGATGTGAAGTGTTCGCGTACACGCGTTGTTAGCTCAGTTCTGTCTCTTGTAAGGGCTGTGTTGACGTTTGTGATTTGAAGTAGTTAGATGCGTCGCTGAAGGCCGGTGGTCAAAATATCAACTGCGAAAGTTGGTGGTGTCGACTGTGCAAATGTACGACTTCAAGGTATGAGCGCGTGAAAAATGACTGGCTGCAGTGTACCCGGGTGCAAGAACCGCTCAGAAAGCGGGAAGCCGTTCTATGCCATTCCTTTCGGCCAGTCGGTGCTGGAACGTCGTCGTCGTCTTCGGTGGCTTTTGCGTATGGGCCGCGATAGACCGATCTCAAGAGGTGCCCGGATTTGCGAGGTACATTTTCTTCTCGACCGTGTTGCTTGACGCGGGCCTTATCAGTGGAAGTGACATCTTCCGTTAGTTTCTTGATAAACTCTGCCCTAAAATTACGCCGACTTCACGGCAGGATTCAATGATTGTTGGTGAAAGCTTCACAAACGGTGGCGCTTGCAGAAATGCGTATCCCCTCTGCAACATTACAGCATTCACGGCGGCCGCATTCCGATGGGGGCGAAATGCGAAAACACCCGTGTGCTTAGATTTAGGTGCACGTTAAAGAACCCCAGGCGGTCGAAATTTCCGGAGTCCACCACTACGGCGTTCCTCATAATCAGAAAGTGGTTTTGGCACGTAAAACCCCATAATTTAATTTTTTTTAATTACAGCCTTGGTGCTTATAACAACAGCACTCTGTGTAGCTACACTATTGACAAAGAAAATAAAGTAACTTTATTCTCTCAAAAAAAAGGAAGCATGAGAAATTATTCAAAGAATAACTCATTTTGACGGCTCTATATTTTTTTTTAAGCATTAAGCTTGTACCCTGCTTTCAACGAGGCTAGAAAATACCGTTTCGATACTAGTGATCAGTGGTCGAAGAAGGGTTCTCAAGAGCCAACAAATTCAACGTGAATGAAAAGATGATGTTGCCCTGACGAAGACACAATGTCGAAACTCCGAAAACATCCCTTGTTTGACTACTTTTGGTCACTTCAAATCTTCACCTTCCTATGTGTGTCTGTCGTATCTTGTGTCGGTACTAATGTCACACATTCTTCAACTCTTCTGTTTTTCAGAACCACTTCACAGATGATCAGTTTGAAGGCTTCCAGTCCAAGGGCAGAAGGAAATTGAAGTACAATGCTGTACCCAGTATATTTCCATATGAAGGGCAAGCACCAAGCGAGAGCGAACCAACAAGCAATTGTGCACTACCTAGTCTTAAAACGGAACAAGTTGTGCAGCCTCATGAAGCACCTCAATGTGACAAAACGCAACAAAGTGATAGCACGGTGCTTTCCACTGATGACTCAGAACCAGGGAATGATGGGCTATCAGACGGCAGTTCAAACCAGACCACTTGTACATCATCCAGTGGCAGTGCGACCCTCGCTAACATTGCGCCAAGTACAAATTTGCCAGTGCAAAGTGCAACAGTGCTGGCTCCCTTACAGACTATGACTGTCGCACCTGTGCAACAGCAGGCTCAGACTACTCTTCTCCTTGAGGATACTGGTGCTCCAACTCCTACATGTGTGTGCCAATAACCATTTCTTAATTCTGCATTTCATTGTGACCTGAATTTCAAGCAGTGCACATGTCACTTCATTTGCACGCTGCTTGCTTTATTCTGGAGAGAGTTAGTACCTATACCGCCCAACATAGAAATTTAAGACTGTGGGAACAAAAAGTCAGCCACATCAAAGGGCAGTCAAGAGTTGTGAATTATGGCCAAGTGCTGAATATGCAGTTCAGACCACGCTCCTTCCATAGCAAACTTTCATAGTCCTCGCCACCTAAGCCAGCTAGGCGCCCTCGTCTGGATTGCAGAATGAAACAATGTGAATCTGAATCTGTAATCAAGTCTGTCAAACAAAAACAAAAAATGCTATTTAATCCTGCCTGTGTGTATATATATGCAGAATGTTAACTTAAGCAGCAAATATCATTAAAGCAGACAGCATGTTTTTGATTGGTGAAATTCTACCTAAATAAGAAAGCTTCAGAAGGTGTTACATTTTACTGTGACAACAGTTGAGAGCTCGAATCTAATATATCTGTTTGTCTTTTCTATCATGCTGTCTCTTCATCTTCAGCTTCACCCTTACCATGCGGTGAAGCAAGGCAATACTTTGCTTACCACTGCTACTAGGGGTCATATGCATACATCGGCAGCAACATGCATTTTATATCTGAACACCCTAACCACTGAGCTCTCTGTAGTTGCTTCAGGCTTTGGTGCACAACACAGACTCCAACAATGGTGGTGTTTGTGCATGTTTCTCAGAGGCCAAGATAGCCTATGCTGAAGCTGTAGTTAAAGACAATGTTGTATGTATCACGAATAAGTTCTTGAAAAGCTGTCAGTGTTCACTGTTAGATCCTACTGATCGTGCTGTGCAGGAGTTCAGAGCCAGAATAATTTGCTTAGGTCCACTAATATTTGGCTTGCTTTTTTTATGAGGCTGCTACATATGCTGTACAAGAGTGCTGATTTGGGCTAATTGGTTAACATCAACATATTGAACAAACAGTGCAAACAGGACTTACAGAAGACGAAAACACGGGCATTGCGTTGTCGTCTTTTGTAAGTGCCGTTTGTCTGAGCTGTTTGTTAAATGTGCCACGTATGTATTGGGTTAACAAAGACAACTGATGTCACATTTTGTTATAGATCGTTGGTGTAAGGATACCAAAATTGACATAGGTAACAAATTTTGAGAAAAAAAGGTACCCAATTTTGGTGAAATATAGTTTTACTCATTCATGTAGCACAGCAATAACTTGAAGTCTGGAACACATATTTTACGCATAAAATTAAGTGGCTTTGGAGCAGGGCAGATATGCAAGGCATGTTTATTCTTCACATAAATGCATGAAAGCATGATGTCTATTCTTGATGGATAAATTAACTGTTGCATGCTATGACTATAGCTCTGGCTTTTGAGAAGTATGGATTGCAGCATTATAATCACCACAACAAAAAACAAGAGACTAATATATTTTCTGGTTAATGCATCGAAACAGAAGCCAACAAACATGTTTACAAAAAGCATAATGCAGTTGAAATGTGACCTGTATGCATCTTATTGTGTAATGTGTTTTGCTATGTGTTTTGGTTTTCACACATCTTGTAAGTGTGCTGTTTACTGTTCAAATTTGTGGGCTCAGATTCACTTTCCCAATTTTTCAGATTCCGTGACATATTTAATCCCTAACCTTGGAGCATACAAGTTGACATCACATGTTGCTGGTGAGTAAACTGGCCGGTAAATAACCAAAACATTCTGGCTGTTTCTTCAGAATAGTAGTACCTGAGATGAGCATGAGGAATAGTCGGCTACACCACACAATACATCAGTATCTGTATAATAGTACTTTGTATGCTACTCAACTAAATTTAGCTTTACTGTAGCCTCTTAAAAGAGCATCCTTTGGCACCAATCTTGCCTGCTTCTTTTCAGTGCCTAAAAAGCTCCTCATGAAGAGGCAGTCACCTCCTTTACTGATGGCAAACACAGACTAATGTCACATCACGGTGTGCACCCAGGTTTGTGACAACATTGCTGTCACATATCAGCAGTAAGAGGAAAGAAGTTCAATAAAACATTACAGCAGAACCAATGCCGCAACGAATGTTGATGTTAATGTGATGAGCATTGAAGTTATTAACAGTGTACAGTATTGCCACTACAAAGACGTGTTATGTATGAGGCATGTATGCAGCTGGGTTCCTCTCTCAAGCTTCCCGCTGAACATGCAGTGCCATGCAGTAGCTGCACTGCATGAGGCACGTGTGTGAATATAATTTGTTTTAATGATTTTTTTTTGTCATTGAAGAGTGGTGGGATACCCACTTCCACATACCTAGTGACCCAAGGTGGAATCAAAACGGTTAACTGAAGAACAGCACACAGCCAGTGGCACATATTAAGTAACCCAAGTTAGTGTGAAAGAGGTTCATTGAAGAGCAACACATTACTCAGTGACCCAAGTTGGTTCAACAGTTTGTTTGATACCAACCTCACAGCAATCTCAGCACAGCAGCCCAATGCTGTACCCATTAGACCATGGACTATCATGTTGCAGAAGTTGGCTACTGTTATAGGTGGTTACGTTGGAAAACGGTTACATACAAAGCCCCCTTAAAGTCTGTAAAATTCCAAAGGATGTTAATCGCATGAACACCATCAGCTGTTTGCTGTCTGCGATGTGTGAGTGGCGTAGATCTCCTGAAATTTTTAGTGTACTAATTACACCAGTTAACCTTCATGCTGTAACTTGCATTGTTTTATTCTGGTGTAATGTCATTGTTTTAGTATTGTAATTGTAATTTCATTTAAATACTATACGTACGTCTTTGTGTACTGTGCATTTTGTGCATGTTAAGAACCTCAGGCAGTCAAAATTGATCAAGAATCCCTCACTATAGCATGCCTCAATATTATCTCGTGATTTTTGCATGTAAGACCCCAGAACCAAATTTTTTGCCGGGTTTTCTATTAACGTTTTCGTTACCAAGCCTATTCAAATCAGTAAGAGATTTCAATCGCCGATTTCAGCACAATGTTCTTTCTGAGATACTTATTGCTGTTCTGTCGATAATGAAAAGGGCTTTAAAAGGCCCCTCACCACGCCACATAGCAAATTTCCGTTATGCGCTGGAAGTTGTTACGTGCCCACTGGGGAGCTTTCTGCCGCAAGAATTTGTCAAATCGGTTCGTTAATAGCCGAGATAAAAATACTTCAGTGCCGCGAACCATGATTTCAGGAGGCGAGCGGCACTGCCAAGATACTCTCTCCACTTGCCCGAGCTCGATGGTCGCGTGACGCATACGTCACGGGCACGGCCTTCATTTTTTTTTTTTTTTTACCTCGCTTTTTTTCCTGCGCGGCGCACTTGCGCTAACGGCGCCGAGCGCGAGCTGTTGCCTTTTTCTCGTCTCGCGTAGCGCACGATTTTTGCGCGCTGTGCACGAGGACACCTGACTAGCAGTATAAGCCAGTGCTACGCGAATACTGAGGTAGACACAAGCGAATAACAGAGCATGATCGCGTGCAGGAACACGACAGAAAATGGCATAGTTTCGTTGTCCACGCGCGTCTGCGCGACGTGGGAACAAGCAGACGAAACGGAAGTACATCTCTTACTGCGGTGCGAAGTAAAACAAAAACACGCAGACAATCTGTTTGTGTGCTCGATATTTCTCCAAAATTTAATTCGTCTATTGAAGCACCAGATTATACAAATAACATATGTTCCCTTGAATATAATTCTCAAAGTCACGTGTCACTATGAATGACGTCACAGCACTGCCATGTACGTAGACGCACTTGCGAGATATGCGTCGACTCTGCGGCTGGGAGCACGGTGCCCGCTCCGAGAAGGGCAAACGGCGCCCGGTTTGAAATTTCAGCTCTTCCAGCGACGCATAGCAATTTAATACTTAGCAGACACGATCGTTAGCGCGTATTGTATGCGCGGCGCTTGTCAAGCTGAGAATGGCCAGGCCTGATGAGGGAAGGGGCCCTTTAAGAGTAGGTTTCGGTTTTAACGCGATAGCGTTAAGGAGCTCGTGTCGCAGAAAAGCCGGTGTCGTCGGCGTCGGCGTCGGCGTCCGCGGCGTTGGCCGTGAGCGATAAATCACGGCAGGCACTTCATAAATAAAAAGCAACTTCCAAGATGGGCTGGGTGGGAATCGAACCAGGGTCTCCGGAGTGTGAGACGGAGACGTTACCGCTGAGCCACGAGTTCGATGCTTCAAAGCGGTACAAAAGCGCCTCTAGTGAACGCGGTGTTACCTTAGAAGGCTCAGGCGTGCGTCGCTTGCTGAGGCGCGCACTTCGCTGTCGCGCCGAACGCTGCGTTGCTTGACGCTCACCGCGTCCGATGCGGGGCGCGTTGTCGCTGCGCCGTAGCCCAATACCCCTTGGCGGGTCGACGGGAACGCTGTCGCGTTCCACTCTTGAAGGCGAAGCTTAAGCGTCCTCCAATTTTTATTTCTGTGGTCCAAAAAGTGATATTTGTGCAAAATTTGTTAAACTGCATGAGGTATGCTAATTCTGGCGAAAATTCGTGCCTCTTAGAAAAAATCTGCGGCTCGTGATTACGGCAGATTAACGTGTCAACTCCGGTATCCAAGCGCCAGCAGTAAGTCAAAGGACCAAAAACCCCCGATGAAAAGCGGCCCACCGGTCGAAACTATTGAAACACTTGTTCTGTTTACCTTGTAGCATCGCTCAATTTCTTTACGTTTGAAAGGTGGCCTGAAGAAGTTATCTTTAGCTGTGTGTGTGTGTGTGTGTATATATATATATATATATATATATATACAAGAAAGTGAACTTACTGTAGCAAATTGGTCTTCGTGCGCTTTATTTGCTTTAGAGCCTGTTTGACGAATAACGAGAGGGGGAAAGTGTGTGGCGCACGCGTCGGAGCTGCCGGCGCGGCTGCAGCAGCGGTTGCGGCAGATGCGTGGGAGGTGCGGTGACCGGGGCGGCGCTTGTGGAGGGCGCAGTGTGGGGCCGTGTGAATAAAATGTATGATTTCATAATGTATGCAGCCCATGTATGCAGCCTAAAGAGCATCGCTGGTAATCCATCCCCATTTGACTGTTGCGGCCCCACGACTTTTTTTCCTCTTAAGCACACTTCAAAACATCTGCTACGCATCCAACGTGCAGAAATTGTATTTTCGCATTGTTTGAGACAGTTTCATTTCAGAATTGAGCTCGTTCAGCAGCAGCTGGGGCTCCGCAGAAAAGATTACGAAGACCTTCCCACTGGAAAACCAGCACCAGAACTTATGCACCAATACAATATGTAGAACAGGTGATACTCAAGATGTGAAGCACAAAGTCTAATAAGGAACGATTAACTGCTGCCAGAAATGCACAACCTTTGTTTGCCTTAAGAAACTGAGTCTGTCAGCCACAGAAAAATGAACATTCTTGTATGGTTTACTCAGAGAACAGTTTTATGTGGGATAACCTTTTAGGCAAGAGTTTTTGAAACATATAATCCATATTTCTTGGGAAGTTTTTTTTTTATCTCAATTTTTTACACATTTAAGGTGTCTACAAAAATGTCAGCTTTGCACATTTCTGTAATTATTCAGTGAAGGTTTTCTTTCTTGCACTGTATCTATTTGGAAGCACCAAATAGTGTTCTGCAATTTTATAATTCTCCATTATATGCCAAGTCATTGTCTATGGCGTCAAGCAATATTTTTCTTAGACACCTGAAAAATGGTCATTTTCCCATGGTAACAAAAGAGTAAAACTGCAGAACATGTGAATATTTTCCTCTCATGTGAGTATACTGATTTGGTTTTCCCCACATTTTTCAGTACCTGCTTCATCTTTGTTACCCACCGTCGAGCCACAGAAGCAAGCAGTGCCAGTTTGCTCTCAGCCATCCGCAGGTAAGTGTACTTGTAGTACATGTTGCACTTAGACTGCAGAGCACACAAGCAAATCGTCATTAATTTCTGTGAACTATGCATCAGATGGTGTTAATTTAGCAACATGATATTTCTCATCATCTCACCGTTGCTTACTCAAGCAATATTGTCTAGACCTTTATTTAGGGTAGTAGAAATGATGGAGAATTCCATTAATATACCAGCAGATATCGTGTTTACCTGCTACTGAATCAAGCATGACAGTCTAATGTGAGGCCGTTTCTTTATATGCGCATCATTATCATTTGCTTTCATCTTTCTCCACCCTAGTGAAGTCAGATTGAAAGCAGTCATATGAAAACCATTATTGTAAACAGATTTTGCTGTAAAAATACTCAGAAATTAAGTCTGTTATGTCATTATCAAATATTTGGTCATTGTTTGGCATGTTTCAATAAGGCAAGTATTAAACTCTAAAGGCTAGGGGCTGTGACCACAACACTACAAGCTTGTAGCACCCCAGAGTTAGCAGATTCGTAAATTTAAAAGAATTCTCAATACGTGACTCAGAGGATCTGTTCCTTTCACAGGGTCCCCTTTCCTGCCTAAGAAGCCCCCCAAGACTGAGAGGGAGAAGGAACTAGAGCGGAGGCTGGCCTTGGAGGGCAAGAGACGCCGAAAAGCCGAGATGGAGAGAGACGAGCTGCGTCGTTCCCTGAAGCGTCTTTTGGTCGATGACCAAGTGAGAGCGCTTGAGAAGGGGACCATGAGGGGAAGCTCCTGGTCCAGGGAGACAATACAGAAGGCCCTGCAGCTCAGAGTGATGTGTGGGGGCCGTGTGTATGACTACGTAAAGTCATACGTGGTACCACTGCCTGCACAGAGGACATTACAACAGCTTGTGAGACGTATGAGAGCAGCTGATGGAGAGCAAGAATGCCTTTTTGACGAGTTAATGGAGGCAGCCGATGGAGAGCAAGATTGTCTTTCTGACGAGTTCACGGAGGCAGCTGATGACGAGCAGGAATGTTTTTTTGATGAAATCACAATATCGGAAGAGGATGCTTGATGGCTTTGTGTCATCTTGCGCCATCTTTCTAAGAGCCATATGTCTTATTTTATGTGAAGGAAAGGTTATTAGGAAATTTGTGGTTAAGAAAAGAAGGCAGTGTATTATGTTAATTAGTGCCATGAAAAACAGCTAAAGTCCTCATCTTAATATCATTCTACTAGATTCTACTAGGTGCCTGCAACGTTTTGTTTTAACTCCACAGCTGTTGTGAGCCACATTGCACTTTATGTAAATCTGCAGAGCATTCATGGAATGTTATTTGAATGTATACGTTGTGAGGCAGATGGCAACAGTAGTGGCTGAAGTTGTCTTGCTGAGTATTGCTCAGTCATGACAGGTCTACGGCACAAATTCAGTCTGTAATTCGCTGTTCATGATATCCCACAGTGCGTAACATGAGGGACATGATGGAAACATAGAAAGGGCCGGCTTTCAAGTTCCAAATTGCTTTTAATATTCATATGGCACATATAGATAGTTGAAAAAAAAACACAGATAACATAGTTTGCCCCGTGTGCAGAAAGACATCTTTCTTATCAAGAAAGAAGGGATGCTCACTCGTAAATATGCACCTTTTGACTAATAAAAACCTTTTTTGTATGTCACCTTTTGTCATGTTCATTGTTATATGGCACTTATTAAGTGATCATGTCAAGTCTGCTAATTTACTCAAAAGTCTAATGGTATAATTTTCAAAAGGGTGCTAATGGCTATTAAACTTGCTATATAAAATCCAGAACATTCTCTTGCAAGAACGGTCTCTTGCATCATGATCTATTGAAATCTTTTAGCATGAAGTACCCATGCGAGGCTTTCCTATTAACTATCATTTCATTTTTTATTTGTACGTTCAAAGGCACCTGAAAAATGGGGAGGGAAGTGGAGTAACTTTAAGGCTAGTGAATCGTAATAATTAAGTTCAGTGAAGTCGCATGTGACTGCAAACTGGAAAAGAATGTTAAATTAGGTGCACCTTCCTAATAAAACGGCTCTGTTAAAACACGGATTTGCGATACAGCAATGATTTTGCCCCAATCTCTTTTTGCATTAGCTGTTCTCAATACAAATTTCCTTATTAGATATAATGCTGTGATGACGAATATTTGTGAGTAGCTGTTCGTGTCATGGAAACGTGCAGGGATACAGAGCCGCACCGGAAGCTTACCATTATCATTGAAAAGGAACGTGTACAATCAGTGCATTTTACCAGTGCTGACATAGGGGGCAGAGACTTGGAGACTGACAAAGAAGCTTGAGAACAAGTTAAGGACCGCGCAAAGAGCGATGGAACGAAGATTGCGAGGCATAACGTGGAGACTGAAAGAGACCGGTTTGGATTAGAGAACAAACGGGTATAGACGATATTCTAATTGACATCAAGAGGAAAAAATGGAGCTGGGCAGGTCATGTAATGCGCCGGTTATGTAACCGTTGGACCATTAGGGTTACAGAATGGGTACCAAGAGAAGGAAGACGCAATCGAGGACGACAGAAGATTAGGTGGAGCGATGAAATTAGGAAATTCGCAGGCGCTAGTTGGAATCCGTTGGCGCAGGACAGGGGTAATTGGAGATCGCAGGGAGATGCCTTCGTTCTGCAGTGGACATAAAACAGGCTGATGATGAGGATGAAGATGATTTTTTATCTATTTATTCCGTATACCCACAAGTACAAAAGGTATAATTATTGTATAGGGAAGTGGCTTACAGATTATTTAACATTTGCAAAGATATCGTAAGTTATACAATGGCAGTATGAGCAAGAGCAAGGGGGCCCATAGAAATTTAATCGAAAAGGGAAATTGAAAAGGAAAAGAAATTACACTCATAAAACAATAAACAAATCGAAGGTAGAATGCACCTGCAGAGCAAAAAAGAAAGGCATGGTCGTGGTAGAATTGCAACTTAAAAAAACAGCAAACAGATTGTCTACACATGCAATAATCCGTGATAGAAACTATGTTAGCGGGTAGGCGGTTCCGATCCCGCGATCTATGCTGAATTTAAGACTCCAAATAGGTGTTGTGATAAGACCCATACCCAACTGTTAATGTGTTCAAGTAGTAATGAATGGTATGTAGATGCAGCGATGAGTTCTGCATGTAAGAAATGCAGATAGTGGACTTTATGAAACATGCATAAACAAAAGAACTTTGCTGCGTAGTGATAAATGATAGTAATAAAGGGATAAACGATGAGAAGTGATAAATGGGACAGTAATAAACTGTCTTTCATCTATGTTATGCTAGCTGTGTGACAATAGTTAGCTGCGATAACATTAGTGGCATTAATCTGAACTAGTTCAAGTGCATTATTTAATTTATTGTGGTTAAGGCCCCAATTAAGGTGGCGTATTCCAGTTTGGAATGGACAAGGGATTAGCCGCAATTTCAGCGAGATAATCTAAACATTCAGTTGGCATTATTCATTATTATGTTGTCTGCTTTCCCGTGTTAGATCAGAGGTTAGACTGACGCCAAGATATTGATAACACAATATGTCTTTCCTAACATGATGTGTTTCCTAACTTTGACTTGGGTAGAGGCACTTGCAAGAAATGCTAGTGGCCGGAATTACCATCCTTGTAACTTGGACCAGAAGCGGTCATCTCCTCTGCCACTGTTCCCGCTTCCACAAGCGTCACCCTCCTGTGTGCCTTGAGCAGACTGGTTGATCGGCCTTTTACAGAAGCGAGGATCCTGGGAGCTTGGCCTCGCAGCTCATCAGCCGAATCGGCCAATGCAGAAACACTCGTGTAACGAACTTTGGGTAAGTGGTCAAAAGTAAGCCGAAGCCCACCACCAAGAGGTCCCTCAAATCCACTATGCCGTTTTGGAACGTTAAACACCGCCAACCACAACTTTTTATTCAGTGAAATGGGCACAGTCGCATGCCAGATATGTGGACAAGGTAAATGTTCTGCAAGATTAAGTGTCATTCTGAATTGTTTCCTGTAGCAGCCAGAAGAGAGAGGGGGGATGCGCGCTGTAAGACTCTTGGGCGTCAGTCGCGAATGAATGCTCAGGGTTCGGGCAACCGCGGCCCGGTTTCGAGCGCATACGATTGCAATGCTTTCGGCAACAGTCATCTCGATGTCGTCTTAGTTTCCCAACTATATATGTCTCTTGATTGATTCTCACTTTCGATTCAGTGCTGTAATATTGCTGCTTCCTTCTCTCTTATGTTAAATGTATTTCTATTTCTTTTTTCCCTACCAGTTGAGGGGGGAGGTGTTTCGTGTGAAACCGACCCTCTGTGCCGTAATACTGGATGTTACAGCTGTGCAGTGCCCCCGCAAAGGGCGCTTTTCCGCAGCACCGTCGTGCGTATGCGCTAAGCACACCTTCGGCAAAAATTCGTGCCAGTAGGCGTTGCATCGAAGTAATAAAAAGTTGCTTTCGATCGAGGTGTCCACACCAACTAGCGGTATGCAGTTGAGTCTTTGAAGTTTCTTGATGTCTATACCCCCAACGCGAGAAATAACCACTTTGTGCTAGTTTCTGTGAGCTGGCCCGCTTCTTTGGCCAGGGCCGACGGGTTCTCAAAGTGGGACCATTTCAATCGTAGCACCCCGCTCGAAGCTAATACGGCTCCGATACGAAACTGTCGCTCAATCGAATTAATTTCGTTATGCATTTCTTGTTTTATCGGGCGACGAGGGACCACCGGCGCTTGGTGTGGCAATCGCTGAATGACGCTGACGGTAACAGCAGCGTCCCTTTTTATTATAACCGCTTACGGCTACCAGATTGAAAAACACATGATGATGATGATCAAACAGTTGTGTAGCGCTGAACATACGGGCCCTCGTTGCCGCTCCGTTACAAGGAGCTACTGTGTGTTTAAGTGTTTCAATGTTTGTTTATTTCGCCTAGATAGAAACGCGGCAACCACGGCCGGAAATCGAACCCGCGACCTCGTGCCCGGCAGCAGAACGCCATAGCCGCCGTGGCAGGTTCAGTTGAGTTTGGTAACGACTGTAACACAAACGTATAAGACAGAAAGTGGAAAACGGTCCCGAGGAAGCGCCTTCGTACGTGCTTGCTGCGAGCTTACTGAAAACCATTGCGAACCGTTCAAGTACTCTAGCAAAGCCGTATCTTTGATTTATTCTTGGCGAAACAGAACAATTCTTCCCGGAGAAAATCATAAGTCCAATTCGCCCCTCTTTTCGTTTTTTTTTTTTCTTTCATTTCATGCCGTCACGTCCGTGGCGGTCAGTTTGACGTCTATAGACGTCAAACTAATGGAAGTCACTTTGAAGTATATATATTTCAAAGTGACTTCCATTATTTTTTACCTGTTACGGTGCGAGAAAAATGTTCCGGAAAGTTCATACTTGGAATGTTTCGCTCGAATGCAATGTATTGTTTACTAATTGTTTATCAATAAAGGGGATCAGTCCCCCTTTATCGACAAACAATTAGCGAGACTCGAGTAGACGCTATGAAACTCCGTGATGGGCCGGCGAGTAGGTGCGAAAATTTAAGGCCCGCGTCGCAAACCCGTCACGTGTTCTTGGCGTCTTTTCGAGTTTACCATCCTCCTTGCACGTTAACATTGCTATCGCGTAGGCGTGATTTACCAGCACAGCTCCGTGCTCATTTATGCCGTCAGCCTCTACCTTACAGAAATCCATAAGGAAGGCTTAAGTATGACGTAAAGGAAATCTCCATGAAGGAGTGAAACAAGAAAGGCGTGCGTATACGGGAGTCTCGAAAGTATACGGGAGTCGAGGTCGAGGGTTCGTATTCGTACCAGTGCAGGCCTTACCCGCGTGCACTCCGTTCCCTCCGGATACACTAATTTTGCGATGTGTGCAGTGCTGCTAACGCGTAACACAAACGTGTAATAGGTCACTCTTAATGGTGGACTCGCAGAAGGACGCTTATAACGCTCTATATAGTCTCGTAAATCTTCCTTTCGTTTCCGGCGCCCGGAAGCGCAATATAAGACGGGGCCGGCGGGGGATGTCGTCGAATTGTTACGAGGTCCTGTTTACGTCGTGCATCCGGAGACGTAAACTTCGCAACAACACACGCGTTGTTGCGCGTTTAACTCGCCTCCGTCTCTGTCCCACCGTCGAGATTTATCGCCTACGTACATATACATATAGGGCCACCTTGTCCCGAATCTTGTTCCGGAAGGCGTACGTCACCGCTTACGTGTATACACGCACACCTATACAGGTACGCGCGAGCTGCGCTTTCATTTTCTCGAACGTATATGGCAACCGACATACGTAGCAGTACATTGCCCGCTGTTTACTCTGCCCGCAGAGGAAGAACTATGCGTCCATTGTGTAAGGCCCGAGGTGTTACGTATTGTGCCTTGTCGCGCGATAAGTTATTTATAAGCTCCCGAGTGCATGCACAGGGGTGCCGTATGCAGCAGAAAAGACGAAGGCGGTGGGGGAGGAGGTGCGGAGAGGGGCAAATGGCGCTAATCTTGTTTGGCGTTGGGCGACAATGCCCTGTTTTCCCTTTCAATGCGCGACTCGCTTTCGTTGGGGGAGAGCTGCTTTCGACTTCTCTGTGCCCCCGCCCTTTGGGCCTAGCAGGAGTCGCTTCCCCTGTGACACCTTTATGTCGCCGTCCTTTATGCGACATGATGCTAATTTTGCGCTGCTGTATATCGCGCCAACTGGCCGAGCTATTTATCGGTTCAGTCGCACCGAAATATCTTTTGCTACGTAGCAAAAGAGGGCGTTGGAGGCATAAGAAGACACTGACTCTCAAGATGGTAGATGAACAGAAATATTCTATCCTTTCATTCATATTCATATTATATTCATATATATATATATATATATATATATATATATATATATATATATATATATATGCAGAAGAGAATACTATGGTATAACCGAGGGACCCGATTTTTATTAAGCATCATAAGAACCCAACAAGCATTGACACCAATGACAACATAGTGGAAATTACTTGCACTTACTAAATGAATAAAAGAAATGATAAATTAATGGAAATCAAAGTGGTTCGAAAACAGCTTGCCGCAGGTGGGGAACGTTCCCACGTCTTCGCATTACGCGCGCGATGCTCTACCAATTGAGCTACCGCGGCGGCGTTTACCCTTTCACTTTCTTGGGTATTTCTGTTTCCTACTAGAACCCTAGGAGTGTTAGCCAGCGCCACCATTCACATACTTTGGCAGCGGATGTGGAACATCCTTTCTGCCGCAGGCGTCACGAGTACGTGATCTTTTTTTGGTTGAAGGCAAATGGTCAATAAATCCACGCATGCTCCACTTTCATCCACTTTGATTGCCATTAATTTATCGTTCCTTTAATTTATTTAGTAAGTACAAGTAATTTCCCCTATGTTGTCCTTGGTGTCAATGTTTGTTGGCTTCTTATGATATGACACACACACACACACACACACACACACACACACACACACACACACACACACACACACACACACACACACACACACACACACACACACACACACACACACACACACACACACACCTGAGTTAACATCGTCGCAGTTCCTATGTATTTGTCTCTGCGTTCTGGCCTCGTGTGGGAATGAGAAGGACTAATGGTTATTCCGGCTCAATTCGTTCGAACACCGGGTCCGACCAAGGACTAACGTTGAAAAGACAGTCGAGGCCTTCGAAATCATTCGTTATACAGGTCATGAATTCGCTGTAAAAATAGCGCACCGCACAGCTCACAACCGATTTGGGACATAATTATTACTTCGTTATACAGGCCATGTCGTCGTATAGCGGCGCTCGACTGTATATGCAGCTCCGCAGTCGGATTTTCTTTCCCCAAACCCAATTCCCCAAGTGGTACTCGATCTATCACTTACAATTTTGTCGTAACAGTATGGCGGTTGCTGCAAGACGAAGAAGGGAAGAACGACGAATCTGGGGCGTCGGCAGCACATACCGTGGTGGCTGCCCTTCTGGACGGTCATCCTCCCGCCTACCACCTGTAAATGAACGCCTCTCATTCGTGCCATTTGCTTGGTGAAGGTGCGAGTTATCCGACAACTCAAGACGATGCTCGAGCCTCCTTGTCCTGGCTTAAACCGCAGGCGAAGAAATAGAAAAGGCAGGAGGGTTAACAAGGCGCAAGTTTTTGATTTGCAGCCCCGCAGGGGGGTTGGGGAAAGTCAGCATTGAGAGAAGGAAGGAAGGAAGGAAGGAGAGAGAGAGAGAGTGAGAGAAATAATTACTAATTAGGCGTTCGCTGGCTCCGGTGAATTGCAAAAAGCACAGTAATGCGTTAGTTAATTCACGATCCTCTGATGGTACTACGGGTCACGTATGTGTTAACGATTATCTCTTCCAGCTGAAGTCGGTCGTCGAACTTGAGCAGAGAAGCGAGACAAATGTTTGCACGGCCTGAATAGAATGCAGCATTCGCTGGAGCTTCTGTCATTCGAAGCTCATAATGGAAGCAACGTGTAAAGCGAGTACCCGCATAACCTAAGGGCGCGAAGGAGAAGCAGACGCTATCGCAATGAGTGAAGGGTGGAGAGGCGAATAAATGGAGCAGCGTTAAAGAATATAAGGTCGACAATGTGTGAGATTAGGATTAAGTACACCGTCACGATCGCACCAAGAACGTCGCGAAGCTGCCGTCACTTGCACTGCGGCATAAGTAGGACGTGCTTTATGATTGATGCGCGGAATTCAAAATAGCTGTGTCCACCGACTCCAATACAGTCTCGAAGTGTACTTAGCATTTACTCCCCTTGTTTACTAGTGACACACTATACTAGCTGTACTAAAGCTGTCCCAAATCGGCCATTTGACGTTTTAGCGAACAACGTTACGAGCCCAAATGCGCGCAAACGTTAGAAAGTGCTCTCCAATGTCTGGGCGCCCGTTTGCGTTGGTAATCGACTTTCGAGCTACGCACAGACTTATATCTTGCTGCAAAACACGGCTACATATACCAAGAAAAGGAACACGCAGTTCAACGAAAGGATGTTCCAACCGCGAATGCATATATCCTACTTTTGGCTGAACGACCTGTACGCAGGCACTTTCTCAGAAGGATTAGCCCCGCGATGCCGCCCCGGACAAAACGCCAAGGAAAGGAAACGCTTCTTTTCGCACACACTTCCTCCCTCTCGCTCAATAACGTTCGCTTGCAAAGCTCGCATTGGAATAACTAAGCCCTCCGAGACCGCGCGCCACTCGGTGATGGCGTGGCTCTCGGATCATGGTAATAGTACGGTCGGCCGGGGCGAACGGCGATCCCGTTATATCCAGGCACGGTGGATTGCTGGTGTTGCGGGGTCAGTGATCGACGTATGTAGTGCACACACACTTCGGAACGGCGTCCGCCAGCCGCACCCTTTCGTGTGGCGCCGTGCGTGTGCATAATACTTTCGCGAGCTTCCGGCGACCGTGTTATGGCCGGATTACGTAACAGCGCCATCGGCGTGGAAAAAAAAAAAGGTGACGGAACCGTGAAAAGGGTCTTTTGTGGCACCCTTCCCCGCCTACTTTCCTCGCCGGTAAAAGGCACGCGCGTGCGAGTCGTATAACGCGCTTGCCGGGGGTTGCTTGTTGCGTGTTTGCGTGCGACGCGTGGGTCCGAAGAGAAATAAGTGGGCGCGGGTTTTTTTCTTTTTTTTTTCCCCTCTGTGCAACCAGTGTCGGCGCCCTGGGAGGGCAAAGGAAAACGAATGTCGCTTGCACACTTGCGAGTCGTTATTGTACATAGCTCGCACTGGCACGCGTTGTTCTTTTACGCAGCTGGTATTGGTGGAAAACAGTGCCAAGCGGATTTTTCAAAGCAGTACGCTGCACAAACCGCCATATATCTTTCGCTTTCGCCGTGCTGCAGAGTGAGCCGCACTCATCTTTGCCTGGTGAGATTGTAAACGGCGACCTCGCTACGTGTGACGGTTGTGGTTGCGAGAAGACCCTTGAGCACGTTCTGTGTGACTGTCCCTCGATACAGCGAGCAGAGACGATCGCTCGCGAATACACTATCTCGCGCTACTCGCATATCTCTGTAAGAGCAATCCGCATTGGAATGCCGGGAGCCAGCCGAGGGCGACAGACAACGCACCTGCGTAAATGACTATGCCTGGAGTTACTGCGTATAGGCTCCCTGCAGCGCTTCCGAAAGGGAATAAGTCTAACTTAGCCGTTAACGTACGTACATCGTGCTGTACATTTTGTTTTTTCTTCTTTCTCCTTTTATACCCTTTACTCCTTTCCCCAGCACAGGGTAGTCAGCCGCTACTTACACTGGCTAACCTCCCTGTTTTTTCTCCGTTTTTGTCTCTCTCTCTCTCTCTGCACGTGATCCACGTGCTGTGGTATACACATATAGTGTGCGGTGATCGTGATCTGCTGTGACAGCGTGTCTGTGCCGCCTCTCCACTTTCTTCCTATCTTCGTACCTACCCCATTCCCCATTGTATGGGGTAGCAAACGGTACCTTACATTCCAGTTAACATTCCCACCTCTCCCCCTTTCTTCCGCCCTCTCTGTCTTTCTCTAACCCCAGTTACCCAGTCAGTCAAATCAGCGGCAGAAACCTGCGACGTGGCTGCGTATACACATACCTTCGCCGCGCATGATGCCCTCTCCGAAACGCAAATGGCCAGCCCGGCTCGCGCTTTGCGTTTCATTCACGCTTCGCGCGTACTATGGCGCACGCACTTGGCGCGTGAAACGTGCGCGGCTTCAAACGGGGGACTGTCGCACGCTGACCCTGTTTCCTCCACGCCTCGTGGTCGCGCTGCTGCCTGACACGCGCGTGCTCGCTGCGGAGGCGTGAAAGGCGCGCTCTCGGATCGACGACCTAGATGCGTGCGAACCAAAGCGGCGGCGGCGGCGGCGGAGAGCTCCCGTAGCGCGGGATATGGAACCTACTTTCTATTGGACCGATGGCCTCTGCGAACGTGGCAGTGTCGTTGAATGCGCGCGCAAGACTAGCGTGCGGAGGCCGCGGACGACAATTTCTTTTTTTTCTCGACTCGTTGCATGCGTCATGTGCTGCGAAGACGGCGCGTTGTAGACTTATAGCGTGCCCCGCGGCATTATAAACGCAAGAAATTCGTCGCGGTTCCGGTAGAATTGTCAGAAGAGAACGAGTCGACCCAGGTTGTTGGGCCCCGGGGTGTATATGGGAAGGGGGTCTGTTCCGATTGGGTATTGAGGCATGACGTATATAAAGCCATCGGGGGGGCCGTATTTTGTAAGAATTTGTTTTTTATCGTCGGTTCATTGGCGCCGTTCGTCGATTGATCGGAGACCGTCGCCATAAGCGTTACTGTCACTAACAGCCACTTGGGACGACTTACGTACGTGCTTAGAAATTGGGAATAGTAAATAGAACGGATCGTTTACTAGTTACGACCCCGTCGCTGCAGCACGATTCAACTACAGGTATAATAATAATAATAATATTTGGGGTTTTACGTGCCAAAACCACTTTCTGATTATGAGGCACGCCGTAGTGGGGGACTCCGGAAATTTTGACCACCTGGGGTTCTTTAACGTGCACCTAAATCTAAGCACACGGGTGTTTTCGCATTTCGCCCCCATCGAAATGCGGCCGCCGTGGCCGGGATTCGATCCCGCGACCTCGTGCTCAGCAGCCCAACACCATAGCCACTGAGCAACCACGGCGGGTCAACTACAGGTATAGGGTGCCTCGATGCCAGCGCAGCTGCATTGAAGCGCCCTAATATATAAAGATTAGGCAGGGCTGCCGCTAAAGAGTAACAGAACAGCAGCACGTAAACTCTTTAGCCTTAGGTTAGTTTAGTCAATTCTGTCACGTACGTGCTTTATCTCTTTTCTTTTTTTTTTAATTATGGGGTTTCACGTGCCAAAACCACTTTCTGATTATGAGGCACGCCGTAGTGGAGGACTCCGGAAATTTGGACCACCTGAGGTTCTTTAACGTGCACCTAAATCTAAGTGCTTTATCTCTTATGCATATAGCTTTTCCGTTAGCTAAAATAGCGAAGTGTGGAAACGTTTGTCGGGGCCAGTTTCACTTCAAAGTAATTTGTTCGCAGTCTTTAATCACACGCATCGGCCGCCATCTCGCTCCACCTCGGATGCTATTATCGCCCGCATAAGCACACATGCGCGTTATCGCCCACATGCATGCACGTTATCCGTCTGCAGAACCGCGTTGAACTATATGCGAAAGTCTCTCGGGCTTCGACGAATTGCCGTGCACTGCAGTGCACGTATACAAGAAAGAAACAGCTCTGACAACACGCAGTCGTGAAGCACAAGTGACAGTTGCAATCTGAAGCGAGCTTTACTGCGCCGCCCGTTCTGACATCTCAAGGGAGAGAAGACAGCGCCTTTCCGAAGAAGAACCTGAGAAAAGCGCGAACGGTGAAGAAAACTCACAGAGAGAGAGAGAGAGAGAGAGAGAGAGGGTTGAAAGGCGAAGCAATTTCAATCGCTCTCCGCGGCCCGAACGTGCACGCAACGGTCGCCACCCGCTTTTGCTTTCGCCCCGGCACGCCAAGCATCGCACGCACTCTCCCACAGGTGCAGTGCAGCGCTGCACTGCACGGCACGCATGCGCAACGCATCGCCGCGCCGCGGTCGCCACGCATGTCTGGGCACGCGTTCACCCCCACGCAAGGTGTTCAGCCAGGCTTGCGTCCCGGCGGCCAACGGCGGCTGCAGGTGGCCGCGCTGGCGTTGACGCGCTCGGATGACCGTCCCTTCCCCCCCCCCTCTCCCCCCTCCGCGAGGCACCTGAGTCAGCGCACGGGAGCTGGCGTGACCGGAGGCATGACACTCGCCAGCCACACAAGCACTCCCTGCCCAGGTGCGGGCGCCACCGCCAACTGACTCTTTAAAACTCCTCGCGTATCATACTATATGCTGGCATGCGTGGCGGAACGGTCGCACGTGTTCCCCACCTCACACCTACGTTTGTCTTCGTGCACGTGCAGTGCGTCGAAGTGCGTCACTAACTGCCGCCCGATGACCTCGGGGGGAAATGCTCGCACGCACTGCAGTCACCAGGAGTACGGCTACCGCACACAACGACTTCCACCTGACTCGCACGTCGTTGCTGAAGAAGCGAAGGCTGCGTGCCTCTCAGGTTTTCTTGTAAAAGGTATTGCAATGCCGATGTGAAAGCAATCACCTTTTTGTTTTGTTTTATCAGCAAGTTATTTCACTTTACAGCGCTTGCTTGTTAAGCGTGTACACTTTCCAGTTCTTGTGACTACACTGTTGCGGGTATTGACATTGGGTTTATCATCGTCGCGTTTCCTTGTCAGAAGAAGAGAGAAAAAAAAAATTAAAACGTCAATAACATCCGCTCGTTGTCCCAGACAGGATTAGATCTTGGGTCCGCAGTGTACGAGTATTCGTGCATTGTTCCTGTTCCTTATTGAAATGGCCAAACCCAGTCTGGGTGATCGGTTGTAAGCATGGCGTCGTCGTCGCCGAGTTACCTATCGCTGCACCTTTTGGGTTCAGCGCTCATTCATGGCTTGCTTTGCATGCTGTCCTTCTTTTTAGAAACATTTCATTGTATTTTCTTATCAGAAACAGTACGCGGCCTATATAACTGCGTACTACATTCGGTGCAGTACAGATGGCGGTGTTTGATGCTTTGAATTTGGAATAACAGGAGGAGGGAGTTCAATTATTATTATTTTTCGATGCACGTACATAAACGGGAATCGTTATGTATCAACACGGCCAAAGGCGTTAATGAGACGTTGTCCACGAGGCGACCCCCACCCATCCATCAGCGCCTACCAAAAAGTCAACTTAGCGTTGACACCGACTGCTGACGGGTCCACAAAAGGCAACCCCCCCCCCCCCATTACCTGACAGCCTGAACTAACCATAAAAAGGGCCAATGTCAAATGGTACCGAAGAACGGCGCCAACCTTCGATTACCAGGGTGCTATCCTTCCACATATTCCATACCATAGGATTGGGCAAATGACTCGGAGGTGGGGATACTGCAGAACGTTGCGATAGCATGGGCGTGGTGTCGCAACGGATTGGGCGATTGTGATTAGGCTGCGGTACAATCCTCAGATTCCCTAGTCGACTCGCCTAGGGAAGATAACGGTATCAAAAGCGGAGATTTTTCGCGCACTGGGTCGACGCAGTGGGCTGATGTGAACTCGAACGTTTTACTTGCTCCTGCATGGAGTGGGCTTCCTTAAATGGAGCCGTCTAACTAATGTCAAATAAACCCTTTTTCTTTCATTCCTATTACTGGACGTACTGGTCGATGGGTTTGGTGGATTCATTGCCCTAATGCCACCCCGAGCCGCAACAGCACATATATTTTGTGGAGCATCGCGGAGTCCCAATGTCGAAACTTTCAGGGTGACCTCCTATGTTTAGTTCCTACAAGAGGGTATTAGGACAGCAAGCAGTAACGCATGAAATGACAAACTAAAACATTGGAGGGAAAAAAATCACCGACGATTACGATACTCCCTAATGCGAAATTTGAGCGCAGCTCTATACGTGTTTGCCTTTCGTGCACGCGTCAATATTTTGTATTATAGTTATGCAGGTACACGGTTTGTATTTGGAAGAGAACGCTGTCGGTAGTTGGAACCGGGGCAGTTGGAGAAGTATGGGAGAGGCCTTTGCCCTGCAGTGGGCATAACCATGATGATGATGATGATGATGTCGGTAGCGTAGCTGGCGCGGACAACGTGTCCAGTGCGGCACATTGCAAATGGAGCCAAGTGTGGCGCGACTGCCTCGCTGATCGGGAGATCGCCAGAGTGTGGGCGCGATTCACAGCAGCCGCCATGCAGCTCATGCAGAAGGTGCGCGCTACTCTGACGCCATATCACAGCCATCTTCGCGCGCAGCCCGCATTGCATGGCGCCGCGCTTTTCTTCGCACGCTTCGGTTCCACCAACGACGAAAGCGGCCCTTCGTCGCGGCGAGGTGGCGACAGCACCCAAAGGATCGTCACATCGAGCCATACTCGCAGCCGCTGGCCACCGCCCCTTGCAGGTGCAGAGATCCCCGTCACGCACGCTGGTACGGCGGTCTGACCTCAGCAGCTGACGCCGCAGAAGAGCGTAGCCCTCCCCGCCCCGTCTCGGAAGCGCTCCTCCACTAACTGTCACATTGTACAAAGTCATGTTCAATATATAGACCGTACACAATGGTTATGTATAATGACATGGCAAAGAGCACGATAACAATTCGGAGCCGAATTCTCAACGGTAACACTGCTTGGGAGCCATAACAAGAAACCACCTCACTTGGTCAAAGTAATATTCTCTATTTCGATTAGCGTTTTCTTTAGCGCTTGCGACAATCGCGAAACTCAAGTATCATTCCTAACAAGTTCGATATTAACCATGTTTCTTTTTACTTAAAGGGACACTAAAGGTTAATATTAAGTCAACGTGTACTGTTGAAATACAATCCCAGAAACCTCGAAACGCTTGTTTCGTGCGAAGAAGAGACTTATTTTAAGAGAAAATGGGTTCTGAAGCGTCCGTGTACCTCTAAGGCAGTTAAAATCACCCGCCTTCCGATCGAGGAGTATTGACGTCATGGTCTCATAGTGACGTTGCGCCGTCGGTGAGTAAAGCGGCTCCCGTAGACGGCGCTGCGGCTTTTCTGCACAAAACGCAAACGCTTGGCCAGAAAGAGCCAAGACAGAGCCGACAGCAGCGCGAAAGCGGAACTATGGCGGCTAGCGGAAGGGAAAGCGCACGACGATAGGCATGGTTGTTTATTTTATGACGCCAACTTCGACGCTCGTTGCAATGGATGACCCTGACAACGACACATTATTAGCTCGCGATGCTGGGCTCGAGTTCAGCGATTTAAGCACTGATGAACGGGACCTGCTGTTGAGGGCTCGCGCTGCCGGCGTCGTTGCGTACTACTACGACGACGGCCTGCTTTGAAAGGCATTTCAGGCGTCTTCAGTAAGTCGGCGTTGAACTCGTAATCCTCTGGACGAAAGTGCAGCGAGCACACTACGTGATTTTTCGGCTCTTTGCGGTTCACTCTTTGGCACACAGTGATAAGTAACGTTGGATTCGCCGCTGCAACTGCCCTTGGCCAAGTTCCGCGGACAGTTTGCGCATCCCACGACATCACATGGACGTGGCATTCTCGCTGCTTGTTCCAAATGCAAGTTTCGCGAGCCAGCAGGACAACCGCAGCACGACGCGATAAAGAAACAACCGAAACTCCAAAGCACGCGCTGCGCAAAGTCGAGCGCGCAGAGTCGAGCGAAAACGAAACCTTTCGATCACCCATACTGGTCAAGGGTAACGTCAAAATGTTATTTTTTCTTAGAATCGAATAGAAGTAGACAAGAAGCATTTTCTTCCGTCTTATAATCTAATGAAATGATCTATCTAATACGAGTAGTTGAGAACTAGTGACATAAATTATGATGAGTGCTTTCGTCATCGGGCTAGTACCGTAATGTCGCTGGGGGGTCTCAAATCGTGTCATGCATTTCCCTCAATTTTTTCGTTACTAAAGCTCTGTCCGCGATTATATTGACGCCTTAGACGTTCTAAAGCATTGCTTTATAACTTTAACTTGATTTTCTGGTAACCTTTAGTGTCCCTTTAATCATGACTGCATTCTTGTTGAAGATAACATATGCAAAACAGTGGGATAATATTGTGAATAGTGTTTTGTTTCTGAATAGTAGCGACACTCACTTCTCCGATTTCTTTTCTGCACTGGTTCTCCTTCCAAACCGGTGGCGTACTCATTACAAGAGAATAATCGCTCTTGCCATCCACATGTCAGTCTGTTAACAGTCACATGAAAACGCTTGAAGCTATCGCTGCAGTGGCTCTAGTCTCAAGTCGGCGTCCAGGGCAACCAGGAGGCTGACGCCCCTGGCAAAGGCCACACACCACGTCACTGCACCCGTCAGCACCGCTGTAACGGCCTTCGACTATTTGTGCGAATCAACACGTTGCGGCGGCACCTTACGACGCTTCACCCGGATCGGTGCGTCGCCAGCGGTCGAGCCCCACGTCTCTTTCTTTATCGCGGCCTCACAAGGCAGGAGCGGTCTCTGCTGCTGCGGCTCCGAACCGGCTGCTCCTGGAAGGCATCCCGGAGGTACAGCAAAGCCCTGGCTCCATCCCCGGCCTGCAAAGCGTACGGAGAGATGGAAACGATCAAGCAACTTTTTTTTTATTTCTGCCCCGCTTTCTGCAAAATTCGACAAGTCATTCCATTCTGTGGTGGTGGATTACCAGCGAAGCTGTAGCACATCACACAGCGTTAGAAAAAGGTATACGTCTCTTTATTTTCATCATTTGGTTGTGGTAGTGACGGTATAGCTTTCTGATTACTGGGATGTACACTGATTGGTTCGGCTACAACCTTAGACAGAATCTTGGCCAGAGTTGAATCTTAAACAGGACCGTAGTTGAGTAGTTGAGTAACTCGGTCGGGTGGGCGCTTCAAACCGAACTCTTCTAGCACAAATTGAGTGAATGATTTCTTGTCTGGTTTGGAAACGTCCACATTGAAGTCTTCGACGACGATCACATGGTCAGTGTCATCACTGGACATCGAGAAGTCATGGACTTCTCGATATCGCACTAGGGTGTGCCTGGAGACATATATACACAGCGGATGTCACAATTCCGCCTTTCGTTTGTGCGGCACAAACATCCCCACAGTCGGTGGCATTGTCCTCTTGCGAGTCAAGCGCGTATTGGTGTGTGTACATTTTGTGTTTTGCGTATATGGCAATGCATCCTACTCTTGAGTCGATGTACGGTTCACAAATGAGTCCAGTATACCCAACGACTTGAAACAATGCATCTCGATTGATTGATTTAATTTATTATTATTATTATTATTATTATTATTATTATTATTATTATTATTATTATTATTATTATTATTATTATTATTATTATTATTATTAGGGGCGGAGTGCTTGAAGCCTGTTTCACCTCCGGCGCGGGTCGGCCCGGCCTGCACTACCTCCGGGATCGGCCCACATTTTTGCCCACGAACACGACAAATGCATTGGGGGTAGACGTATACAGCTTCGCTGTAGAAATGACTGTGGGCAACGTGGCATATAGCGTAGCACACTGGGCAATACCCTACTTTTGCTGTTGGAAAAATGATCACTGATAGCATTTTCCATGCCAGCTTCGTTAGTGTGCTCCTTATTGCTGGAAATTATTTCTTGATACCCGTGTCAGATTCGGTAATATTGAAAAAAATTGCTTAATATGATTCCAATTACGCCTGGTATTTGATTCTGGTGTACTTTTTTCTTTCATTTTAGTCCCGCTTTGCAAGTGTAAGGACATCGGATGGGATATCGCTATATATTTCTTATAGCGAATAGTATAAATCGAGTTTGCGAAGCTCTGTTCAAGGGCCACGATTTCACCTTTTTGTGAAGATTATTCTTCATCATTATGGACCGCAACAAAATATTCGTAATCCATGGACTTCTAGGAGAAGAGAACCGATGCTTGACTGACACACGAGGCGTGCCGTCATTAATATAGTTAATTATCGTTGATTTGAATATAGATTATGGCTTCTGAGGACAGCTTTCCTGGAAATCGTCGTTGCAACATGAGCCCTCGCACCTCCTCTACAAATAAAGTTCCATTGAAAGTGACAGGTAATGTATTTACGACAATGAATACGTTTTCCGATGCCTAGAAAATATAGCAGAAGGTAGTGGTCCGTAATTTTAGTGTTCTATTGCTCGAGTGGTGTAATCAGAAGCCGATGAGGAAAGAAGTGCGATACGTCAGAGTGCAAGAACCTGAAGTGTGGCGCCTAGGTGAGCATCAATTTAACAAGAAAACCCATAGCTAAGTAAGCAGTTGATATAATTAGAACAGAATTGGTAAATGGGATCCATTATATCTATGTTAGTATCACCACAAAGAGTCGTGCTCTTTTTTGTTGTGTTTTCATTGGTTAAGACAGCGAGTATATTTTTGCTAGCTGTGAACAGAAGTATGACTATGACGATGATGGCGAAAGATAAATGGGTGCCACGATTGTAGTTCCATTGCTGAGTGGCAGGACATTACGGTCGAGTTCCAAACGGGCAGACTCGCACAACAGGTAAATTGCTGAACGAAACGTCACAACGACGAATGTAGGAGAAGGACGACTTGAAAATGGCTGATCCACCACTTTGCTGAACCCCGCGATATCTACGCACAACTAAATGCAGTGGACTCACAGGGAACGAGATCGCCAACGAGGTCGCCCGAGGACTCACACACCGGGCCCCAGCGCAGGCAGACTACTCCTTGTCCAAAAAGCGAGACCTAACCACATACAGAGAAACTCCGTAGCCAGGAAGAACAAGCCCAAAGGCAAGTATAATCGGTAAAGCCCAGGCCGCCGCCGGAAGCCAACTAATTCCGGCCGACGACTAGGGGGGAGGTGGACGGTGAAAGGGAGAGCTGTGTCTCACCCCGATCACCCATACTCCCTGACGGGTGCAAATTAAGTGCTCTCTCTCTCTCTCTCTCTCTCTCTCTCTCTCTCTCTCTCTCTCTCTCGACGAATATAAGCGCTGGTGGTTGTTCCTGTACTATCGACGCACTGATTGCGGGAATTCACTTGGAGGCGGTGAAGCCTGGCGCGTTGGACAGCTGCCTTGCAGACAGCCGAGAGCGCGTTCGCTCGATCGACAGGCAAGGGGGCAGTGCCTTTCCAGAAGGGAGAAGAAGCGTTGATTCTTCTAAAGCAAAGTCTTTGGAAATGGGCAGCCATTAACTCGGCGCCCTCAATACTGGGATGAATAACATCAGAAGCGAGAACGCGAGTAGAGGGCAATCCCTCAAAACTGTGGTCGATGAAGTTCACGCAATTGGGAATGTCTGCAAAAATTCTGCAGCGGGCTGTTGAAAGTACGGGCCCCACGATTGCAGGGCATGGTTTCGCTTCCGACGATGTCGATTCGTATAGTTCTCGGCAGGATCAGGCTATAGCGTATTGACACGGCGGATATCTGGTCGTTCTTTGGCTATGATCTGCAGTAAGTCAGGGTATATATAGTTTTCGAAGGTTACGCGTCCAGTAGTTGAGATCATGTCATTTGTACCCACACTGAGGACCAGCGTTGTTGTAGAAAGTGGCGCAAAGTCTAGCACGGTAGGTGCGTAAATTAAGCACGCTCCAGTCGGCGCAAACGACGGCGGGAGTAGCAGTGTGGTTAGAGGGTCGAAGTGATAGAATAGGTATTTGATTTGGCAGTCGCCCAAGACAGTAGTAGAAATTAGGGTCGATGGGTATCTGCAGACGTTTTTCTTCGTGCTTTTACTGGGATCCGTGGTAAATAAATCAGTGAAGCATACAATCAGAAGATCCGGTACAGAAATAGTTCAAAGAATAAGAAGCACGTAGGAAAAATAACGGCACTTTATTGACGTTTCCGCCGCGGGATCGGCCTTACGTCGGTGTGATACGCACACACAGCAGTGGCTACATATAAGGTAACAATGATGTATCATTGCACGTATCACCACACTGTTACTAGCTTAAAAAGGGAATTGATGATACCACATATGTAAACAGAGCCCGTTATATATCCCTACTGAATAAATTCATAGGCCCCATAGTTCTCATATCCAATAGTACGACATGAAACATAGAATGCCATATAAAGATAGGACATATAAACATAGGACCCGCTTCTCGCATTTGTCAAATGTCGTCACTGGATATGGGGGTTACGGCGAATATGGCTTTTTTTTTTTCGGTAGGTTTTCTCTGAACGTATGGTGAGGCACCCTGTTAACGTTGCAAGAGACGCTCCGGTGGAGCAATTGCCGACCTCGATTGGCAATACACCATCACCACCACCAAAAGACGGACGACCTAAACACAGTTCGAGGAAGTAAAAAAAAAAGGACACGAAACAGCAACTGCTTTCCGCCTGGGTCATCATCCATCGACCGCGCGCGGTGTGATCACATCCCGTCCGTCTTCGCCGTCGACAGGCCACGCGGAAAGGAAGGAAAACCCATACGGACTTCGCGGCGCGCTACACACGCCGTCAGCGCAGGTCATCCCGGGAGCGAATGTCCGGCGGCAAGCGCAGCTGTAGTACCTGCAGCGCAACGCCGGACAATGCATATTGTAGGAGCAATGGTTGAAGCGGGATCGGCATCGGGCTTGCCAGTGACTGGCACAGCGGGTCTTCCCATGTCGACGCGCGCCTCAGCGACGCGCGTGCTCTCTCTCTCTCTCTCTTGCGCGTGCGCGCGCAATGCATCCAGGCGGCAGCCAGCTCGGTTCGTCTCATTGTTGCGGCTTCCTCGCGCTGTCGCGGCACAATGGGCGAGCGGCGCGTCGCGTTGCGGCGCGTTGCGGCGCCGTCTGGCGCGAGCGTGGGGTCAGGGGTCAGCGGGCCGGCGGCGATGGGCGACGTCGCCGCCGCCGGCTTCCTCTCGGGATTGTCTTTTCCTCCTCTTCCCAGAACACCCCGCAGCGCGCGTGCGCGAGCCTCTGGCGCCCAGCGCCTTATGCCGTAAGTCAGAGGCCACCGCCAAGAGATCTATCCTCCGTGCGCGGTATGCATATATGCCGACCGACGCGGCGAGGACTCGACGCATGGCGCAACATGCTTAGGGAGGGATTCTTTTTATTATTATTTCTTTTCTATCTTTTTTTTTTTTTTTTTGCTGGCAGCTTGTTCTCGCGCGCCGTGTTTTACGACGCGTAGTATGCGTTGATTCTTTTACCTCACATAGCTAAGCTAAAAAAGAAAAGCGACAGTAAGGACAGAAAGGGGGGGGGGGGGGCTGGATTGGCTTTTAAAACACCTCGAAGGATGATTTGGGAAGATTTTATGAGATGCCTGCCGTGATAGGCTGGCTTTGCCCGAAACAGAAGCTGGCGTTCACAAACAAAAATTTTTTTTTGCTCATCTTAATTAGCTTTAACAAATAACTGGAGTGGAACTTGAGCATTGCTTCCGCGGGCGATTACAACTAACGAAAGCAATTGTTGCCGAGCAAGAGGCGGCCCAGCGCTAAGACCGGCGCCGGAGAGTTGTAATTGTGCGAAGGTTTATATGTCATGGTTTGCGGAAATGCGCGCCGGCTTTACGCGCTTAGGCGTGACTTGCGCGGTTCGGCCGGTTGGGTTCGCCAGAGCTACACCTCGTTGCCTTGGAGTCCAGCCATCGTCATTTCACCGATACTTTCCGCCTCAAACAATCCCTGAATGGCCCAGATGTAGGAAACACTTATGGCGGGTAAATTCTCATTAGATCAGAAATTGGAGCGCGATTGGAAGTGCTGCTCGTAGTCTTCGGAAGTTCCTCTCTAAAACGCTTTCATTTCAGTCGGTTGTCAATTCGATATTTCCAGCACAACAGTTAAAAACACTTGTAATGGACGTAGCCGTCTCGCCTTTTGATGTATGAATCCGTGGCGACCATTCAACAATTTAAAGGTTCGCTCTTCCTTCGCCGACAAAGGCAGCACAGAATATACCGTCAGCTGCACATTGCGCAAAGCCCAAGTTCTTGCTGTGTATTGTCCCAAAGAACGCGTAGAGGTAGTAACATTTTTCTATTCATTTTTCAAGCAGAAAGAAAATAAAAATCTATTCTGTAGTTAGGAAAATTCGCATTAGGAAAATTAGGCTAGAAGGCGCAGGCCACAGAGAAAGTGCACTGTAAAGGCTGCTTGCCGCACTGCCTAGGAGACGTTTCTGCAATAACTGCAAAGAAAGCTCGAGCAGCTACCGCGGTTGCGTGAGGTATTATTACACGGATAGCAGGTTAATATTTGACCAGAAGTTACTTTGATTCGTAACTAAGGCGCACTTGCGTAAGAGTTGATGTCGCCTTCGAAATAATTTTGACTCCCTGTTGTTGTTGAACGCGCGACTAAATCTAAGTTACGAATGGTCTTTATTTTTCTTCTTTTTCTTATTTTTCGCTTTGCCTTCGCTGAAATCCGGTCGCGGCGACCGAAATTCGAATGCGCGACCTCCTACTCGGTAGCAGAGCATGGCGGAACGTCATGTAGACACTGAGCCAGTGCGGCACGTGCAGTTTGACCTTTCCGCACGCTCTCACGAAAAACCGACAGAGGACGACATGACTTCAGCTTTCCGTGCGAGCCGTTGACTCTACTGTCCTGCTTGCAATCTCGTCGGTACCGCCCACCCCCTATTCTCACCCATATCGCGCCGTAAGAGGCGAGAAAACGCGGTACAACGCCCTTGCCGAGGGCCCCTCGAAGCGGCAGGCGTCTCGTGCCTTCCCCCCCCCTCCCCCTCCACCCCGGCGAAGACGTTGTCGCCGCCTTCGCCGCCACTTGTTGCGACGGGAGAACAATCGAACGATTCTCCCCGCCGTGCCGTCCCAAGCTTCACCGACCGACGACCTCGCCACGACGACTGCTCCGGCTATGGCCCCGGCCCCCATAGCGTCGCGCGCGCGCCCACCCAGGCATCGGTCGCACGCGCAGCGCAACATCGACGTCAAAGCTGCTTCACGCACGTGTAGCTGCAGCAGCGCGCGCGCGCGAGCCACGGCGTCCTTTCTTCTCCTTGTCTTCGCCTTCTTTTCTTTTCAACTTTGTTCCTCTCTCTCGTTCTTCTTTTGTCTTTTGTTTTTGCGCTTTCGAGGCAGCCGGATCACGCTCTTGCCAAACCCTGCCGCCGTCGACGCTCAACGCACTTGGAGGGCGGGCTGCGTCCGCGAGGAAGACGCGTGCGCGGGCGTTGCGTCAGACCGGCGCAGACGCGCCCGCGGCGCTCACGCAGTGATGCCATGGCTGCTGATTTATCAGTAGATCTACTGATTTTTAAAATTTTCTGCTGATTCAGAGATAAAGCGCTTGAATCTGCTGATTTTCTTGCTTTTCTACTGAAACGAAAGCGGAATCTGCAACTTTTTTCAGTACAGAGAATGAATAGATGGATGGATGGATGGATGGATGGATCGATGGTTATAGAGGTTATATTAATGTGATGCTACCTAGCGAGAGAAAAAAAAAACGTGGTTGGCTCCGAGGTTAACATACATTCTTGCGTTTCCAAACTCTCAAACTTGGCGCTAACTCTGTCTTTGAGCAAAGTGGGGAAAAGGCATAGAGTTTCTATGCTCTATGGGAAAAGGTGAGGCGGTGAATTTGTGAAAGTGGGTGCATACCGAACCCCACAACTGTGAAACCACCATTATCATCATCATCATCATCATGACCTCCCTATTTTTATGTGCACTGCAGCACGGAGGCCTCTATGGAGGCCTCTCCCAGCGATCCCCAATTACCCCTGTCTGGAAGATACTATACTGTAGAGCTTTCAGGTACTAACTACCATCTGACGCCTTTGAATAGGCCATCGGAGGGCTTCACTGTTTTTAAATTCGTGCTTGACAATGGCTCTCTGGATCCCCGAGTTTTTCAAAAGTATCGCTAAGAATCTCGGGGTCAATTTTTGTACTATTTCCTGGAAGCTACAATACTTCAACAGAGTACTAGTATAAGCGCTGAATTCGTGGGCTCATAAACTGAGTGCAAAAATTGAAATTAAAAAATCTACTGATTTCTACTGATTTTTCGCGAAAAAATCTACTACTATTTTTTAATGTGTCGTGGCAACACTGCGCTCACGGCGTCGAAGCCACTGAATCGAGACGCCGGTGGTGGTAGAAACATTTTATTCAAGGCGCACGATGAGACGGCGCGACGCGCTCACGCTGACGGGGTGGCCACGCCGTCTCCGGTGTGAACTCGCCTGATCTGATTACAGCTGCGTGAAAGAAGCTTCGTGCCGCTTGGCCGTGGCGACTGCAGAAGCAGCCACATGTATCGCGTTTCGTCATGCACATTAGCGGGACGAAAGCCTGCCCCGCGGTGGTATCCTGGACATTGTCACAAACTCCATCGTATTGTAGAGTTCACCGTGCATGTTGTTGGCTCTGATTGGTTCAATTTGGCAGTGTTCGCCAAAAGAGCACTCCCGGCTCGACCGTATAGTGGGCAGTACGTAGCCCTTGCGTTCGCCTCGTATATTCGAGTGTTATCGTGGACAGCCGTGTCCCGGACGTTGTTTTCTCCATGTTGGCCGTCTCGAGCCAATCAGACTTGCCGTGCACGCCCGGTGGGCCAATCAGAGCTGGCAAGACGGAAAATTTGACGGCGTCCAGAATATTATAACACCCCTCGTTTTCTTCTTCGATCGCGTTATCGAGTATTGCTTTCTATACAGCTCAGGCGGCCTTTTTTCCTTCCAGTGCGCGAGCGCTTGCATTGAGGCATACACATGCATGCAGAACGAGATCCGCGCGAAGTCTCCTTCGCTTGCGGTAGGGATGCGGCATTCGAAGAAGATCACTTTTGCGTACTCTGCACTATGTGGGACCTCGAGTCTTTGTCTTCAAAGAAAATCATTCCTGTCAGAAGCGATGCTTTGAAAGGGCAGAGACGCACACGCCCTTTGCCTCTTACCAATCACCTCTGCTTCACGTTGAGTCATGCTCACCCCCACCCCCCAACCCCAAACTTTAACTAAGCGTTACACCAAGCAACGACAATATGTTTCTGCTATTGTTCATTTAGTGATAAGTAGTACATGGGCTTGTCCGATTGTCGTGCTTGCTGCTTTAGAGGTTGTTATGGTTTTGTTTATTGCGCTTTGTCTTTCTGTACAGACGTCTAAGCACGGCCGTGGCGAATTATTGGATCTATACGCAAAATATCGTTAAGAGCCATGGGTCGTTCAAACGACCACTTTCCAAAGCCACAAAGTCTTTCCAATCTATCAATCTCATCATTTCCATCATGAGCATCATTATGGGGGTCGAACCTTCATAATTGCAGGCAGCTCCCGTAAACCGGGCTGGCGCCAGGTTTTCCATCTATAGTGAGCAACTTTTGTAGCAAACTCCATGGTCGAGTAGCCCCTTCGAAGGGACCGCGAATCGCGTTTTATCAACGCTTGCCGCCTGCATAAATATAGTTGTTTTTGCCTTTCCCTCCGCGACGCACTGCGTATCTCCGCGACGCTCCGTGATACTCGGTTGCCCTGCGGTGTGGTGTCGTGCGTTCTCTCTTATCGGGTGCCTTATTTGGACTCGGCGTAGACGCGTGCAGGCTAGACGGGCCAGTCCGCGCCCTCCTAATCGAGAGAAAGGCGCTCCCGCTCGCGTATCCTAGGAGGGTGCACAGGCCGCGATAACTGCCCGAGTGGGTGGATGTGGAGGCGGGCGCGCCACTCGACAGAGTGATAGACCCAGCTCGAGTGGCTATCGAACGCGCGTCGCGCGACGCCACTTGGGAGGACACGCGAGCGCGTCGTCGACCCCGTTTGTCCGCAAAGCTGGCACGAGCCCCGAGTATATAATGTATACGCCGCAGCTCGTGATAGCGCTCCACTTCTTGCGTGGCTATGTAGACCCTTTTATCCACACTGTGTGAGCGGGGTCTATCCGTGACCTCGGGAAACTTCCGGCCATGCATTTTTGGCAGTCAACTTGATAGCCAAAGATTAAAAATAAAAGTGTTTGGCCAGCGGCTACAATGGCCGGCCCGTTAGGGGGTCCTGGCAGTAGCTCCTCGGGATCAAATAGAGTTCGTTGTCTGTCGATCTTGTCCCGTAGTATACTGTATAGGCACATGTTCTTGATGTGCTCAAATATACAGGGAATGTGCCCTATGCGTCGAGCACGTGCATGCAGCTGCCGTGTTCTACTTGGCGGTAAAATTGTCGAACATTCTAACTGCGCAGCAAGACTGGTGCCAGCTGTAGAGTTCTCTATATCTATAGGCTATTGGAATATTGAGATGGTCCACAGGTCTTAACCGGAAGGCCCTCGAGAACTCTGTTTGTAAATATAGAAAGGGTCGAAAGCGCCTTGGGCTTTAGTTCGCAAAGGTTTTTTTTTTTTTTGCGTTTCGACTTTGCTGTCCGCACGTGCCATTGCTGGATGCTGTCTGGCCCCATAGCTCACACAGAGAATCGCCAGCACTTATATATCATACGAATCGGCTTACATGTAAGGTCCTTCGTTTTTCGGGTATAAAAGCCGATAAATCACCGATTTTTTGCACCCCGAACCTAAATTTCTGAAAATCGGATTATACATAAACTGCATTTCTCCCCCAAAGTTAGCCCTTGTGCGAAGAATGCTATTTAATGCAGGTTCTCTAAGACTAATTAATGCTGTTCCACCCCACCCCCCTTTTTTTTTGAGCAAGTGATTAAGGTATATCATATTATTAATGTAACAATGTACGAATAGGGCGTATGCCTCGTTTTCGCTTATCACTCGAGGGAAAATTGCCGTATTGTATAGAGATGTAATATATTGCAGTGCCTGCCACCGCGTTTCGTGAACAAACGCTTGTTGCCTTTTTTTTTTCTTAGTCGCTGCGTTAACTTGAATATGCCAACGGCGCAATGCGACTCCTTCCCGCACGTCGCATGCAATGTAAACGTCGGTACATGCATGCCTTGTAAACAGGATGATAACAGACAAAGACGAGGGGCCCGATAGGCCCTTGAAGTGAACTTTGACCTGCAGCGCGAAGAAGACGATGCGAAAGACGGGGAACACTAAGAAACACAGACGAGCGCGCTCGTCTGTGTTTTGGCAGTCAAAGTTTGTGTCAAGATCATGAACTAACTCGCACGAGGGTCCTGTTAAGCCCGATAGGTCTATAGGATGGATACAGCAATGCTCAAAATGTACAGGTTAATGTGTACGTCAACAAGAACTTTGTCAGATAAGAAAAAGTATCACACCTGACTCATCACGAAGCATGCCCGTGTGCACTATACTTTCTGTATCTTCATCCCTTCTTAAAAGAAAGCGCAGACAACAACTTAAAAAGATATAGCCAAATTCGGTTCTTTCTGATGTTTTTATGCGAAGCATATTAACGTAGGTTTCGGGCCTTCGCGCGACGCCCGGCGGTGGCCACCATTGACCCTGAAGTGGGGTCACGTGACATGACGTCACGTGATGACGTCACACCGGCTGCAGATGGGGCCTCATATCGCGCCGTCGGTCGCCTCCCGGCGGTGGCCACCATTGACCCTGAAGTGAGATCACATGATGTGACGTCACGTGATGACGTCACAGCGGCTGCAGATGGGGCCTCATATCGCGCCGTCGGACGTCGCCCGGCGGAGGCCTCCACTCTTCGGTTCGCGCCGTCGCGCGCGACGCGGCGGCGGCGCCACCATCGCTGCATCACGTGATATGTGACGCCACGCCAGGGATGAAGCGGCGCGCGCCCGCCGTCGCGTCAGTCTCTGCGCTCGCAACCGCGCCAGCGTCTTTGCACCGGGCGTGTATGCGGTCAAGATGCCTCCAAACGCTAAGGATACACTAAGGTTAAGCCCAGTGGATGCGAAGCATCCACTGGGCTTAACCTTGATAAGCCTCCAATTTTTTCTTAATGTGGTTCCTTTCAAATCGAATAATAATGCCTGACAACGAGGACTCCTAGCGATGAGTTCGTCATACCATTTGCGAGCAGTGGTTTTCTTAATTACATGTTCTGGTGAGTTGTTTCACTTGTTTATGTAGAACGCCTCCGGGATCAACCGGAGCAAGAGGCCGCGTTTCTACCAGAAAGCTCGCCTTCGTGCATATAGCATTCGCCGCCAGCGTTTGCCAGTAAACATTACGCTTACATAAGCTGCAGTTGCCGGGAAGCGCGAGAAGCAGTCAGGGATCCTTGAATGCTGTGGCATTTCACTCTTAAAGGCGAAGCTTAAGCGTCCTCCAATTTTTACTCTATACGACCGCACCTGCAGGAGGGAGCCCTGGGTGAAAAGAGACGTCTCAAGCTTCGGCTAATGACAACACCTCCATCTCCATCTTACGAACAGCAAACGATTTGCCAATCAGACCATTGGGTCTGGCCCCCGATAACTGCAAGCCCGAACTCCTGCAGCCTGAACTGCCGCTTGCTTACCCAGAGACGCGCAATGAACGTGCGACCGTTCTTATACTATACATACCTGCCACGCACGCTATTGCGCCGGTGTTTCACGCCTCAAGTGCGAAACTCCGCGTTGCGCGCTAGACATGATGAAAAAGAAAAAAAAGAAAACAGAGGAAGTTGGCGAAGAAGACGAGAGGCGTTGCGTCGCCCGCAGGCCTCTTCCAGCCGCGCCAGCGGACGCACGAATGACGCGGGCATCCTCGCGGGCGCGCGTGGGGTGGGCGTGATTCTCCTTCACGACGCCGCTTCTTTCTTTCTTTCTTTCTTTTTTTTTTCCGGGGCTCTGAGAAGGCTCGCGGCGTACGGTCGCTGGCGGGAACGCTTTTGTTTTCCAGACGGCGGAGTCGGGGCTTCTTCTTAGTCGCTGCCGCGCTTCGTCACAGACGGCTGACCGCCTCGAGACAATGGAGCGAGTCGCGCACAAAAGGTGAATGGGCAGAAGCACAAGGCGAAGCCGTTGTTGTGTGGCACGCAGGAGAGGGTGGAGCGAGAAGGGAGGTTGTGGGCGGGGGGGTGAGGGGGGCAGAAGCTCGTGGGTTGGAGCTCGCTACACAGAGCGGGCGCGATGACCACCGACCGTGCAGCGCTCACGTTGCTGCGAGCTGCTGCTTCGTCGTGAATGACCAACTCTCGATCGCCGACTCCCGTCTTCTCGGAGAGGAAGTGGAGGAGAGGGAGGCGGGAGAGAGAGAGAGGGCGGAGGGGAGAGAGGGAGAGCACGCGTGTGCGCGCAGCTGCGCGAGTGGTTCTGCTTACCCCTTCTGGTCTGCGTTCTTTGTTACGTAGATACAGCTCGGTGTCAAGTAAAAATTCGTGGCATCGCCGCGACTGTAAAATGTTTACACCTTTCAGGGCTCTCTCACATACTGCCAGATCCAGCCAGTTCAATTCTTCACGGGGACACTTAACTGGTGACAGATGCACTGTAAGTGCAACTTTTCTTCTACTCACGCTGAGGAGGGCCTACGACTGCGCGATAGGCGAACATCGTGGCAGATAAAATAAATTACTTTCCCTTATCACATATCTCGGCGTCAGTCAATGGCCGAACACAAGACGGGTGTAATTCTAGAATGTCCCAGTGAAAGACTGGACCCCAGCATTCTAGGAAAGTAAGGTCTGTGGTCACAGTTTTTTTTCAGAGTAGACGTCATTGTAGGCTCAGTACGTGAATATTTCGTAGAAAATGTTGCGCAGCATGGATAACTGTACAAGGCGTTGCCTGAATCGCCTGATTGGATTGTAGTGGCTGGTGACTTTGTTTAATTGAAGAAATTTTAATCCAGTTGTTTCGGCAAAGAATAGCTGCCTCGTCTTAACAATTGCATCCCGTTTTTTCTTGTCAGAACCGCAATAAAGAAAATTAAAAAAAGACAAAGCCATCGTGACTTGTTGTTTAGAGCACCGGATTCCTGTGTTCGACGGCAGAGGCTCGATTCTAGCATCGGCCGCACATTATTTCAACATTATTAAGGTCAGGCAAGACAGCTACCTACCTAGCTAGCTAACCTACCTGCCGCTAAGTGCCAATAATGAGGCAAAGAATGCTTCGCGTTGATACAGTCATGAGAAGAATATTTCACCAGTCTAAACAAATCTAGCGTTGTTCTTTATTGTCAAAAGCCAAATGCAAGGAAGCCTTGTACCTCGTAAAATGCGCACGAGTTCAGATAGTAGCAAAGTTGACATTTGGTCGAGTTCGTTAACATTCGTATTTCAAACAGAGCAAATAGGACGAAAACACGGAAAGAAGTACACAGGAGATCGAGGCGCTGGCTCGCAACTGGCATTTTTATTAGAAAAAAAGAAACAGCTGCAGTTCAGAGAGAATACGTGTATACAGCCGCCTCCGATAAAAATTTTACGCCTGCGAGTGAATGCTAAAAGGAAAGCTTGAAAAAAATTGACGCTTTGGTCTATACTGAAGCTCCGAGAAGCGTTAAGGAAGCGGCGTTGTTATATCGCTCGTCGGAACTTACTTGTAAGGAACGGAGACAGGGTTGATCGGTGCGACCGCTTTAATGGAACCCCGTTTCGCCCCTGGACCGTAACCCTGAACATTGAGAAACAGCACAGTGTAAGCACGACCTCTGAAATCAGCGGGGACTACGACGCTCTTAAAATCTCGGAAGTAATGTTCCGGGATTTGCGTCATATCCGCTGGCCCTAAGGTGTTCGCATCTTCTGATTACGGATTATGTGCACGCTCTTGAAACAAACTGAGAAAATCACCAGACCGGCAGCTTTGTTATGGTCGCGTCAGCTGTATGTATTGTTCATTCATCACACATTTGACACAGTCATGACACAACTAGAGTGAAATTTCGTTGGAGTTGTCATTTTATTGTCAATGGCTTCGGATTCGCCCAGATATCATTGTTCTGGTTGTCAGGCACTCAGCGTAGTCCTTCTAATGCTTCTTTTTTTTTTTTTCGATACCACCACTCGGACACTGAGGCGTTCTCGGGACGCGTAGCCGTGCTACGGCGCATGCGCGGGCCGAGTGTTGGAGGCCACGCGATCCGTCGCTGGCGCGAGAACGAGCTCAGAAACCTCCCGAGCACTCGGTGTTGGAGGTCACGTGATCACGTGAGAACTCGACGTAGTCACGGTCACGTGAAGTTTCGAGAGGCGCGTTACAGTGATGTCACGATCCGACCGGGTTCGCGAACGAGGGAGGGCTCGAGGCAGACGGATGCTCCGCAGCGTGGTGGTGATGAACGATGACTGACCAGAGCGAGCAGCTGAGCTCGTCGGTGTTTATTGCGGTGCGGTGACCAATGTTGCCTACCGAGCCTGGCAGGCCACCGAGACTGGCGGGCCAACGAAGATTATGCCCGAAGGGGGCGTCACATGCTTGTTAAAAGTGAAACGGTAAACGAGGCGGCGGCGCGGAACGCTCGATCGCTTTGGGACAAGCATGCGCGCTCCCCCTTCGAACGCTTTTCACGCCGCCAGCATTGCGACCACTGTTACCATTGGCGTTCAGCATTGTTTACGCGGCATCCCTTCTCGACGATTACTGCTTCACCGGCAAGCGTTCAGCTATGAAAGGCCCTTCACGCTGTATCGTCGTTTTCTCAGGACCAAGGAGCTGGCTACTAAATCAACGTAACCAAAGCGAACGGGCGAGACGAGCGCCCGCCTGGACGAGAGTGACCAGGCACAGATGGTGACGCGCGAACAAGGGCGCTCACGTCGAGACGACCACAACCGCCATCCGCCGTGGAAGCAACAACTACCGTGAATACCACTCTACCGGAGCCTGACCCTGACAAGCGGACCACCGCGAATGGTCCACTAAATGATCAAAGGGGCCAACGTCGAGAACTTCCGTGAGAATGACTTCGACATCAGGGCCCTAGCTTTCCACGTCGTTGTCTCGAATGCGGCGGCGAACGTGCAAGTTTAGAGGCAAAGCCCAGCGGGAGGGTGCGACGTCATGGGCGGTATCTTGCGAACGGTTCAACGATTGTGCTTGGCCCCGAAGAAGAACAGTGAATTTCCCCGACGACAGAAAGGGGAACAAGAAGTACATAAGAAGTTGATCTTGAGGGGGCGCTGTGGGAGTGTGCTCCAACTCGTACGTGTGCTCCTACTCATGCTCGTACCAGTACTCGAACTCGTGCTAGTACCTGTAAGCTCTCATCATGGAAGAATGGAACCTGCTGCCCGATTCACTAACTAATGAGCACGACGTGACAAGGTTTAAGGCGATGTTGTTAAATCATCTGGGTTGACACGTTCTTTTTGCTCCGATTTGTGTCCATATGAAATTTTATCCTTTTTCCTGTATTGAGTTTTTTTTTTTCTTCCCCTGTAACCATTGTGTACTCGCCCTGCTTCCCTAACCATTCGCCGATGTGTGTGGTGCTTGTGGCATAAAGGCAATATTGACAAGCACCGTTTTAACTATCGCGTTCCTTGCTTCTTTTTATGTCCCTGTGTTGCATTGTAATATTTTTCTGACCTTTGTTTTTATTATCTACCTTGTATACGCTCCCCCCTTATGTAATACCCCGACAGGGGCCTTTAAGGGACAATAAAGGATGATGATGATGGTGGTGGTGGTGATGATGATGATGATGATGACGACGACGACGACGACGTAAATTTGTAAATAAACCCTTTTTCTCGTCTCCTAGACGTCGCCCCGGAGCTCTAGACCGCCCGGCACCTGGTGCATCATCAGCCACGGAAACTTAATGACCGCTTGGACACCCAAATCGCAACACCGCCAGTGCGTGCGGTCACCGGATGAACTCTGTTCACATCTGTCTTTCTGCGCGTGACACAACGCGTGCCTATTTAGTATAAGCGAATGTTTTCTGCTATTTAAGAGAGAGAGAGAGAGAGAGAGAGAGAGCAAGGAAAGTAAAGGCAGGCAGGTCAACCAGACGAACTTCCGATTTGCTACCCTATACACTGGAAGCAAGGGCAAGGGGGAACGGAGTGAGCAGCTAGTTCTCGCGTGAGGATCCACAGGAGCACTGTATATTAACGCTCTCTCAGGCCGGAGCACTTAAGGTATACTGCATTAGCAGTGCACGAATCGCATTTCGTGCAATTTAAGTTCCCCGTTAAATCTACCAGCCTAACTTCTTGCAACTTTCCATTACTTTGCAATCGCCGTCGATGCCTCGCCATTCGTGCAGAACGGCGATTTTTCTTCGTACATTTGTTATGCTTCCTCTCCTTCACTGGAAGCCGCCGCCACGTGTACGAGTGCAAAGGAGCGTTCGCACGCGGCGACGTCGCGTCGCACCTGCGGCGCGAGGCCACAGCAGCGCTATTACGGCGCCTGCCCGCCGCTGCAGTTCCCCAGCCGCGAGCGTGGGAAAAAAGAAAACGCAACGGCCAGATGTCGTCACGCGTCTCCTCCTCTCTCTTCGCACCGCGGAACGCGCAGGTTGCGCACGCACCGTTGCAGACGTTGCCTGTGCCCGAGATTCGCGACGCGACAATGCGCGGCTTCCCCACTTGCCTCTGTTGCGCGGGCACTGCCGCTATTCACGTGGCCGCCACGATGTCGCACGCCTCCCCCCCCCCCCCCCCCCCGCCATCTCCGCGTTCGAGCGAGATCCCTGCAGCCTTGAGGACTACAGACGTCCACACTCTTGCTTACGGAGCTCTGGAACACCGCGCTGCAAAGACTTACTTGCCAACGCTCGCGAGCTTTTCGTCAAGTTTGCGAGTTGGGCTCGTTTTACGATATCTGCCTATATGAGAGCGCGACGGCGTGCTTATAGGGACGCGACGGAAGGGGCAGGAAACTTCCTACGTCGGTCGTCGCGCAGTTAAGCAAGGATGCAGCATTACCAACATGCCCGTTCTTCCACCCTTGCTTGCGTTTTACAATATAATGAACGCTGCGTCAAGTTTTCTGAGGGAGAGAAGGAGAAATAACTTCTATTTAGGTAGCCGGTAGATTGGTTGGAGGGTTGGGGGGAAGCAATCCCGCCTCGATGGCGGTCAGAATTAAGCCCTTGAGCTCTGGCGGCGTTCTCAGCCTGCTGGACATTTGCCACTTTGACAGAGTATCTATCTATCTATCTATCTATCTATCTATCTATCTATCTATCTATCTATCTATCTATCTATCTATCTATCTATCTATCTATCTATCTATCTATCTATCTATTTGGTGCTCTCATGGTCGTTTCGTTAACTTGGAATGTACCAAAATTAGCATAGTATGACAAGAAACTATGATGAACATAAACGGTAGGTCAATATCATGACATGTGTGTCACGTAGGTCATGAAACGGTCGCCTACGTCTTGGTATGTACCAAAATTGCCATTGTATGACAAAAAGATGTAATGAACATAAATGATCGATCATATGGCATGAATATCATGACACGTGTGTCATGTAGGTCATGAAACAGATGCCTACGTCTTGGTACTCTCATGGTTGTTTCATTATCTTCGCATATACCACAATTGGAATAGATTGACAAGAGTGTATGACGACATGACAGTTAGGACATGACATGTGTGTCATGTAGGTCATGAAACAGTCGCCTACGTCTTGGTATGTACCAAAATGTGCGTAGTGATGACGAACGTGAATGATAGAACGTGACATGAATGTCATGACATCCGTCTCGTGTAGGTCATGAAACAGCCGTCTACGGTGCTCTCGTGGTCGTTTCGTTAACTTGGTAAGCTCCCCGCACACTGCTTCCCTCGATTGCCACAGGGCGATTGTCGCAGGGCGTGGGATCTGCCGCATTCTTAAATATTCATGCCATTACTGCCCCCCCCCCAACCTTTCCAGAGTCCTGTCCGTGGTATTTTTACGATCCTTAACGTTCGTGTGTTGGGTAGGTGGGCAAACCAAACAAATATTGATACCAAAGCTTTGGGTCCAGTACATAAGCCGTGCGGCAGGGGATATTTCCTGCGCTGTATAGTCTGTATATAGCGTTCAAGTATTGCGCAGAAAATTGTTTTGGGATTGGTTCCGAACTCTCCTTGTCACGGTTGTCTGGCTTGTGAGGCTCGGTGAGCGTGCCGAGGCGTGGGCCCTCAAGTTTCCAGCGAGAGAGTCCTGTCCGGGTGTCCCTATACTATTGTGGCCGTTTCAGGAAGGGTCGCTAGAGGTCCTTGGCGATCGCCGTTCCAAAAATTCTACCAGCTGCGTAGTTACAACAAGCTTCATGCGAGTCGGTGATTATCGTAATGTCTTTTCTATGGGGGTCGAGGAAGCCGCTTCGAGACAAGGTCTCGGAACCGCGTCCGCGGCGGGTGCCCAGACCCACTAAAAAGACGCAGGACTCAAATCTTGTTGATTTGAAATAAAAGTTTACGCTCTCTCTCTCTATGGGGGTCCGTGATCATGGCTGTGACTATGGCTGCCTCTTTAGCCCCTGTGGTGTCGATGCGCTGTATCGTTGCCGCGGCGATCGCACCGAGGGCGTAGTCCACGGCGCTGGCGGCTTGGGCGTCTCTGTCCTGGCAGCGTCCGTGTACCGCGCGTGTCGTTAGAGTTGGCGTACTGAAATCGGGGAAAGAAATGTGGGTGTGTATACTTTTCGGGAATGAAACACTGCTCACAATATTATCCTACTATTTTACATACGTTGTCTCCAACAAGAAAGCAGTCATCCTTAAGTAAAAAGAAACATGCTTAATGTTGAACTTGTTGGAACGCTACGTAAGATAAACAATTGACGGCAAGCGCTAAAGAAAACGTCGATCGAAATTGAGAATATTACTTAGAACAGGTGAGGGGGTTCCTTGTTATGGCTTGTAAGCAGCGCGCTCTGCAGAATTCGGCTTCGAAGTCGGCACTCGTTGGTCTGATCTGCGTGAAACTTCTTTGTGTGCGTGCTCTTTTGTACATGATCATTTTGTATATACACACCTCATAGCATCATCTCAAAATTGTATAAAGTGTCTTTGCCATAACATCATTGTATAGACCCTTTTCATGCTTACAAACAGAGTTCCCAGAAGACTTCCGGTTAAGCCCTCAGAAGTGGCATATGTTACAATAGCCTATAAACTTATAGGACCCTCCAGCTGGCACCAGTTTTGCTGCAGAGTTGGAACGTTTGACAGGTGAATTGTTGTGTTAAGTGCAACAAAAAAAAAAAAAGCCCCTACATGAGCTTGATGTTCAGCGCACGTTCCTTATATCTGAAAACACCAAGAATATGTGCCTGGAGTATACTATACGACAAAATACTTCTTTTTTCTTGGCTAACTGGACTGTCGAAAATGGCTGACCGGAAGTTCCCTGGGGTCATGAACGCACTGCTGCCACATCGCGGATGCAAAAGGTCTATATATGGAGCATCATTTTATACTTGTGGCCATTAGTTTCTGTGTAACTGTGCTTTTCCGTGGGTGTATGCTGGTATATGTGAGTGAGTGAGGACTCGGACACTTCTTTCAGAACGGGCCGTGTGCACAATCCCTCGTTTCTTCTGTATGTCATCCTCCTTGTGGAATTGTGCCGTGATTGTGACTCAGTGTTCGTATCGCCTCTGTTTTAAGTGAACTTTTTCTAAACATTCTCAGCAGTGGCGCTACCCACTATGGGGGACTGGCCACCGCCTGCTTAGAAGTAAAGCGAAACTATATTTGAATGGTGGAGCGTGGGACGATCGAACTGTAGTTTAGACGTGTAATGAAAAATTGTTAAGAATTTTGAGAAAATAATTTAACGTAAAGAAATGCTATAATAGAAATTATTGATAATTTTTATAAATTCAGCAAGGTACTCCTTCTGTCTATCTAATAAAGTTGTAAACTGCAAGAAAAGCATCCCTGTGGCTTGATGCCAGTGAAGTCGCCCCAAAAGAAAGAATGGTTGGCGAGGTTAGCGATAGCCCAAGTTTGGTAAATGAGTATTCTAATTAGTTTTCTTTGTCTTAGAAATCGGCAGCACGAGAGAAAATAATATTCGATAGTTTCAGGTGCACTGCAAAAAGAACATAAGGAGTACATTGCGAGACCAGACCTGTGTAAGTAAAAATTTAGAGGAGGTATGCGACATCTCAATTATGTAAAGGAATTAAACTTCCAATTGCCTTGAAGGACATCAATTATTATTCCATGGGAAGCCAAGATGGTGGAATTCAGAAGACCCTGTTAGCATGGATATTGCAGAGTTTTGAGATATAGCGAAATTTCTGCAAATAGCCGCGGTGACATAAGCTGATGTCGGCAAAACAGACAGGATAGGGCCGTTGAGGGATGCTCGTGTGAGTAAGTCAGCCATTTCATTCAAGTGCAACCCATGATGTCCCGGTACCCAAAGCAAGCATACCTTCCGTAAGTACGGAGGTACCATCGAACGAAATGTTCTTTGAATTCTTGAATTTAAAGATGCAGTTAGTGCTGTACATACAGAGAGCGAGTCGGTAACAATAACAGCTAATGGGTCATTTTGGGGGAGTTTTCGTAATGCTAATATAATCGCTAATAATACTGCTTGAAATATAGGTGTGAAGTCGGGAAGGTGAAGGGAGTAAGACCATTGAAGAGATTCAGAGAAGATCCCCACTTCTGCCTTCTCATTGCACACAAAAGCGTCAGTAGCTATTACATTGTCAGTGGTTAGCTGGTGTAGGTGCCGTGTAATATATTTATTAAATCTGGCCTTTGGTAATGGTGTAGCATGATTTGGAAATATGTCCTCGAACTCAATTTCGAGGTCGGGTAAGCCATCATTTGAATGGCAAACTTGGCGTGTGGACACATCCAATTTTTGTAACTGTGTTTGCACAAATATTATCTGAGGATTGTGGAATCTCGACCAGGATACTTGAAGAAATTCAGACGGTTCAGTGATAAATGCATATTGCGTACGTCTTTTTAAAAAATCATAAATTTTAAGAAATCTCTGAACCGTAAGCAAGCTTAATCTGCAATCTAGTGTGGGTATATGGGCTTCCTGATATAAAACAACGTTGGAAACAAATCTAGGTAGCCCAAGGCATGACCGTAGAGCTTCTCTTTCTAAATGTATGAGATGTTTAATCTTGTAGGCGGGGCCACCGGAAAATATCACGCAGCCGAATTGTAATATGGGCCGAACATACATTTTATAAATCATCAGTAAGGTATCCCTGCGTAGTCCAGAGCGACGGTGGCTGAGCCGGCGGAGCATAGCTACGGCTCGTTCTGCCTTTGTTTTAATATGTTCAATGTGACTGCGCCAGGTGAGTTTGCCGTCGTAAATAACACCAAGGTACTTGACTTCGTCAGCTTGAGCAATGATTTCCGGTCGGTATTCTAGAGATATACGTACCTGTGCAGTTAATGTGAATACTAAGACCGTACTTTTGCTAATACTTAATGAGATACATAACCCCTCTAGCCATGTCTCTAGCATTCTTAAATAATTTTGCAGTTAATGTATATTATTTGCGGATGTAAAAAATTCGATATCATCCGCATAAATATAAACATGTACTTCCGGAGGCAAAGGAATTGTGCTTAACAAAATGTTAAATAATATAGGGGAAAGAACGGAACCCTGTGGTACACCTCTTGTCTGCTTGTGTTTAGACGTTGAAATACCATGTTGGTAACAATAAAACTCTCTATCCCTTATAAATTAATAGATCCAAGCGGTTATATATTTTGGGAAATTCGTAGAGTGAATCTTATCGAATAGAATGCAATGTTCAACAGAGTCGTATGCTTTTGCTAAATCTAGCGTCACCACAGCTGCGTACTCTCGTTTGCGGCGAGCAAGTTCAATGCGGCTCTCTAAATCTACATGGGCGCACCATATGGAGTGGCCGGGACGAAATCTGATCTGACAAGGACTGAGAAGGGCATCATCCTGCATAAAATTTGTTATACGGCCGTGCAGAACCCTTTCTATTAATTTGACGACACTGGAAGTAAGATAAATTGGTCTTACGTTTTTCTAAGTCAAGTCCAGATGATTTTTTCGTTAACGGTGGAATAATTTTAGCTACTCTCCACTCTCTTGGAACCCATGAATTCTCGAGAGAGAAATTCATTACGTTTAGCAGGTCCTGAGGGCCGTAATCAAATAAAGCTTTTAGCATTCCCGCTGTAATTCCATCTGGACCGGGGGCTGACTCCGGTAACGAACTAATAATGCCTTCAAGCTCTGTCGCTGTTACTGTTACAAAGTCGTCTACCGAGGAAGGTTTCTCTAGTCCTATCGGTAATTTATGTTTGAAACGTCGCGCAAGTCCTTGAGCAATTTTCTCAAGTGATTCTGATAATTTTTTTGTTGATAGAACGACAGATTCGACGTTTACTAGCGCCGGTATAGCTTTACGAGACCGAAGAAATTTAAACAGGGCTTTTTTATTGCTAGACTTCGAAAGATGTAGTGTAGTGTGTGGTGCCTGGAATCATAATCCTCCTTAGCTTTTGAGACTGTTCGTTTAATTGTGGTAGCTCTATATGTATAATCAGCCCAATCAACAGGACATTGGTTGTATAAAAGCTTTTTCCACACAGCTTTCCTGCGTCTAAAATCCCGCTCGCAGTCAGAATTCCACCAGGGACAATATGATCAGGCACTTCGCAGCAACGCTCTGCACATCAGACGAACAAGAAGACGGAGAACGGAACAAGAGTCTCTGCTTACATTATTATTTTTATGCACCTAATTAAACCACCCGGTTCTTGGCCAATCCCCCACTGTGGGTATGTGCCACGGCCACTCAGGACAACAACAACAACAACAACAACAACAACAACAACAACAACAACAACAACAACAACAACAACAACTACGCCCCTGCGTGTTCCACATCGGGCACGTCCACCTCTCACGCCATGGTGCCTACAGCGCAGTTTGCGTGTTCCGTATAACCAGAGAAGGACATAGTTCGGAGCGCTCTTTTCTGCAGTTTGATTACTGTATCTAGCTAAGATGACTACGCGTGCCCCCATGCCTCAATACAGTAGGTTAAATGAGTATGAAAAATAACTAAAGCGAATCATTCGTAGTGTACATGTGGGAAAATGCTGACGCGCCTGATATAAACCAAAGCATGCATGGCTGAGCCGGCTGCGAACATTTGCAGTGTGTGCCCTGTAACGAAGGGATGAATCTAACGTTATACCGAGATATTTATATTCTTGGGCTTCTGTAATTGTTGCCATCGCAATCTTCAAAGTTAGTGGTGGTATTTTTACTCTATTGGGCGAAAATATAATGTGCTTTGTTTTAGATGCATACAGTGTTAATTTGTTGTCCATAAACCAGTGTCTTAGTTTTTCTAGTTCTCTATTAGCAGTGTATTCTAAGCGATTTATATCCTTTCCTGAGATTAAAACTATGGTATCGCTAAGCATACATTATTTCCTCACCCTTATCAAGCCTTTGGGGTAGGTCGTTTGTGTACAAGGAAAATCGTATTGGACCCAAAACTGACCCAAAACGCCGTGTGTAATGGGAAGGAAGTCAGACGAGACATTGTCCAAATGTACGCTCTGGTATCTTTCTTCTAGGTAATTCTGAAAGAAATATGAAGTATCTTCTCGAAATACATAACATTGCAGTATCTTTAGCAGGACCTGATGATCGACGGTGTCGATCGCTTTTTTAATGTCTAGGAATATGCCAGTTACTGCTTCGGGGTTATTAAGGCAAGTGCTAACATAGTTTGTAACATAAGTAAGTGCGGTCCTGGCCGACTTGTTAGGGCGAAATTCGTGCTGATGAGGTGTCAGTATAATGTATTTTGTCAGGAACTTAGTTATGCGCTTGACTATAAGCTTCTCGAGCACTGTGTTAATTGTAGAGAGTATTGAAATGAGACGATAGTTTTCTAACAAGTTAGAAACTTGAATCCGATCCGATCGGGTACGTTGAAGATCGAAACGATCTTCCAAGTACCGGGGCCCCTTCTTAGGTACGTTCCTGACATACATACATACATACATACATACATACATACATACATACATACATACATCATCATCATCATCATCATCATCATCATCATCATCATCATCATCATCCTATTCATGTCCACTGCAGAACGAAGGCCTCTCCCTGCGATCTCCAGTTACCCCTGTCCTGCGCCAACCGACTCCAAATAGCACCAACAAATTTCCTAATTTCTTCACTCCATCTAGTCTTCTGCCGTCCTCTACTGCACTTCCCTCCTCTTGGTACCCATTCTGTTACCCTAATGGTCCAACGGTTATCTGGTCTGCGCATTACATGACCTGCCCAGCGCATGCATGCATACATACATACATACATACATACATACATACATACATACATACATACATACATACATATGTGTGCCTGCGGAACGGTTGTTGCGCATGGGGTGGAGCGCCTACAGGCTGGCGCCACGGTTCGCGACACTCTGTCTCGAAGCTTTCCGCTGTAAACGACGGCAGTCCGGGGGCGCCGCGCATGCGCCCGTTTCTGCGCTTGCACCGGCATGCTTTCAAGGCGGCAACTATACACGTCGGAGAGAGGAAGAACATAAAAGAAGTGAAAAAGGAAGCGTCATTGTATACAGACGGTTCCCCCCAAGGTTGCGCAAGGCCGCGTTCGACGGCACGCAACTCCAGCAGTGTATGTAGTACCAACGATGGAGAGAGCCAGCTCCACTACCGCCAACACCTGCCGTATGCCCCTACCGCAGATTTTTTTTTTCTTTATTAGTATTGGTGGGGGGTAGTGAGAGAAGAGAGTGAGGGATATGTTTACAACAGAATGCGCACCTTTACGTGTCGCGGTCTGTGCTCGAACGATAGCAAAAGAAAGTGGAAAGCAGGTGAAGCTAGGTTTGCATCATGAAACAGAGAAAATGCTTTAGGTATAGAACCCCACGCACTGTTGCAGTCAATGTTATGCGAAGCGTTTTCTTTTTTTCTGCGAAACTGGCTATTCGGCGTCGATTGGGGTTCGACAAAGCGTTGCTGCAACTGGACCAAAGTGTCGCTGCTCACGTGACCGCTTCCCGCGACTTTTAATTGCTGCGGGGGCCTTCTGTCTGTGGCGTGACCGGTGCGAGGCAGTTGCCGCGGGACGTCGTCGCCGCTCTCTGTTTCCACTTCTGGGGACGCTCTACTCTGAGCTACTGTCGTTTCTGTCAGAGGAGTTGCTTCTTCCTTGGAGAAGAAGAGTTCCTTCGACAGTGGTCATGCCGTTTCCTGTCGGTGGCTGATGGCCGCGTATGGCTTAATTCTCGACCAGCCTGGTTCTTGTCGCCAGGCCATCAGAAGTATTCATTTAAGGCACACAGAATTAATGTAGGCGCCCGTGATTTCTCTGTGTGTGTGTGCCCTCGTATACATGATCATTTTTTGTACATACACATCTCGTGCACATCACTTCAAAATTGTGTAAAGTGTTCTGTCACATCATCATTGTACATAACCATTGTGCACGTACATTGTATATATGGAACGTCATTTTATACATGTAGCATTTAGTTTGTGGGCAACTGTGCCTTTCCGAGGGTATATGTGATTATATGTCGGTGAGTGAGAACTCGGACACTACTTTGAAAACTGTGCCGTGTTTCGTTTTCTTTTTTATTTTGTATGTTATCGCTCTGGTGGAGTTGTGCCGTTATTGTGACTCAGTGCTCGTATCGTCTCTTGTCGAAATAAACGTTTCTGAACGCAGAAAATGTGACGTCATTGTGACTCAATGCTCGTATCGTGTACTGCCGAAATAAAGTTTTTCTGAGAAGCCGTATATTCTGCTACGCGGGGCCCTTGACGTCATCGCGTTAGAAGCGTCTTATAGAGTGTGTTATGAGCCGCCGTTCATACGCAGTCGTCAGGATGATCCGTTCCCAACTTCACGCCCTTATGTACACGTTCGCGGACTGTCTTAGACCGTGGTTACGCCAGGGTCTAAGACGCAGGACACCGACGCAGGAGCGGAGTACTTTGGACCCTCGACATTATCTTCATGCGATTGACGCCGGGTATAAGTGATGGTTGCTGTAAGGGCGGCGCCCAGCTCGAAGTGTATGGAGAGAAAACTTTGTCCTGCAGAGAAAGATTGCAGGGAAGTCATCAAACATGCGGCGGCATTGGCCAAGAAATGGATGGATTATTCCAACTCTTTTATTAAAAACTGATTCTCATGTTCACGCTTTGTAAAGGTGAAATTACCTGTTGAAATTAAAAGAATAGCAACAGTAAAAATCAATAATCGTTATTCAAAAGTAACAAAAAAAAAATAGACGGAGAGAGAGAGGTAAATTTCAGAGGACAATCGGTTGGACTCGATAAAGCATAACTCGTAGCTGAATGCCACAGTCGAGGCACCTGACGAAATATTAACAGGATCTGTTCAGCCCAGGCCTTCGCGGATGTAGTTACAATATTCCTAGCAACAGTAAGACGGCGACAGGATCGGTTTCCTCAGGTGACGCACTAGTTTCTTTCCTTCTTCTTCTTCTCTTTAAGACAACGGCTACCTTATCTTGTGGTATCGTCATGACCGACAACGTTGGCGTTGGGTGAACGCTGTGTGCCGGAGGATGAGGTACAGAAGCACCGGTAGCGTTACCACTAAAGATTAGCAAGCGAGAAAGGTCAGGAGGGTACCTCAGGAATGTATTACACATCCAGCCCCTCTACTCCACACACACACACACACGCACGCACACATAGACAACACGCACGCCCACCTCTCCTCCCCTCGTCTGTGCCGCTATGCGCGAAGGGCCGTTCTTTTGCCACGGGGGCTGGCGAACACAAGTGTGGCGTATCGCTGTTGTTGCCGAATGCTGTGCGGTGCTTGCGGGGTTCGCACGAACCCTCGCCGCCGCGGGGGGCGCCGCGCGCGAGCCTCCGCTCCGAGAGACCCGCGGAGGACCGTGGGAAAGCAGCCGCTGCCAGGCACGCACGCTGCCAGGCCAGCTACGACGCCCGTGGCACGGATGGATTCGCCAGGGGTCTTACAGGGGTCTGTCTATGGCGCGTAGCACAACAGAAGACCTCGCCGGCTGCGACGGCTCTTCGGCAAAACTCCGTGAAAAAAAAGAAAGAGAAAAAGATGGGAAAGGGAACTAGAACTGCCGGCATGCATGCGCCGTGCGGGTGCGGGAGATGTATGTATGCAACGCGCGTGCTTCTCGAAAGGCACTCGGTGCATCGTCTGCAAGCGCGTTGCATAACGTCATATATACCGACCTCTGCAACGTCCCCTCCCCCCCCCGGGCCCGCCCCTCTAGCTTTCGTACTGCCTCCTCCCCCCTTTTTCACGCTAACGGAGCCCAGTCTCCTCCTGAACCAGAACCTCGATCGCTGCGTCTGCAACGCGTTGAGGGAAAAAGCTTTCCTCCGAGAAATACTGCGCAACAAGCGCCCCGCTAACAACGCGTACTGGTGATGCCGGAGCGATATGCTTTCGGGTGTTGTAATCTATATGCCTTTTCCGACGTCCTCTCGCGAGATGCGAGATCCCCTTTTCGCCTCGCACCTGCCCGCATACCCAAGCTGTTCAGACGCAACCATGCCGCCGCTACTTTCCATTGCTCGCGCCACACGCTGAAGTCTCCGTTTTCCGTTTGCTCGTTTTTCGCTCTACACCGACAGCGCTTGTCGTCCTTGCTTCGAGAGCGGAGCCGCGTTCGACTCGACCTTGGCCGTCGCAAGCATGCGAGCCTGCGGATAACGCCTCGCGTTTGTCAACCCGTCTCGACTCTCTCGTTTTCTTTCCGGTTGCGAACTTCTTTTTTAATTTATGCGCATCCTCCGATCCTCTTTGTACCCGGCGAACTCCTCCACGCACGTCTGGCCTATTCGCCGCTAATTACTTTTCCCTCTCCAAATGCTGCATCGACGTTTCCTCAATCTTCTTCTTTTCTTTTTTCGCTCTTAAACGGTCGTCATTGAAACGTTCGATCGCGTATGCGCAGTTTATCAACACGCGAAGTAGCGCATCAAGGTCGGGACGGCATAAAAAAAAAAACTCGTGAGACGACGTGGCTGAATCTCTCGCGCTGCCTCGCATATCACGCCTCCGAAACAGTGGGCACAAAGGAGGGCGATAAAGTTTGATACTTCGAAAGGATGTGCCTTTCCAACCTTCGTCTGTATGAAAACGCACAAAGGGAAGGTGTGCTCTTCGTGGCGGCCCACTTGCACGGCATGCGCCTTTGGCGCGACGTGACGCCTCCAATAAGAGAGACGATTGAAAGGCAGGTATAGGATGTGTGCGGGATGAATCAAGAGTCTCCTGCTATGGGTGCAGTAAATAAACTTGTACGTTGGCCCTTAATAACGTGCAGTACTGCAAGAAATGGCAAGAGAACTTGCCAGTTCGGTTCACGTTGGCCCGTCTACCTTAGGTAAGAGTTGGCCGCTGTGCGCCATGTTTCACCACAAAGAAAACTGAGGCCTATGTATGCCGAAGTGAGAGTCCCTCTGTGACTAACTATTGCTAATTACGCGATCCGCCGTCGTTAACTGCGCCTGCGCGCTGCAACTCTGCAGAAAAAATTGGAGGACGCTTAAGCTTCGCCTTCAAGAGTGGAACGCGACAGCGTTCCCGTCGACCCGCCAAGGGGTATTGGGCTACGGCGCAGCGACTACGCGCCCCGCATCGGACGCGGTGAGCGTCGAGCAACGCAGCGTTCGGCGCGACAACGAAATGAGCGCCTGAGCAAGCGACGTTGCCTTAGAAACAGCTCGTTTCTAAGGCAACACCGCGTTCACTAGAGGCGCTTTTGTACCGCGTCGAAGCATCGAACTCGTGGTTCAGTGGTAACGTCTCCGTCTCACACTCCGGACACCCTGGTTCGATTCCCACCCAGCCCATCTTGGAAGTTGCTTTTTATTTATGAAGTGCCTGCCGTGATTTATCGCTCACGGCCAACGCCGCGGACGCCGACACCGACGCCGACGACACCGGCTTTTCTGCGACACGAGCTCCTTAACGCTATCGCGTTAAAACGCGGACGCACTCTCTGGCCCTCTAATACGTCGAGCTGGGAAAACTGGTGGAATTACTTTATACAGCGCAGGGGCGACACGACTGCATTGGCTTTCCACCCTTTAAATTTAGGTTAGCGCTCGTAGTCACATAATCGCCGCTAAAGCGACGATTGTGTGACCTCGATGTCCACACGCACACTCACATACATAGGCACGTGTTTTTAAGCGTCCTCGCTCACCTTCTCTCATTCGGCGCAAGACGCTGCCTAATTATGCGCTCGGCACGTTGTCTCTGTACTTCCTTATCATTGAGCCCAAAACAACGTCGAATTCCTCCGCAACCTGTCGTATTTTTGCGACAACGGAAACGTCACCGCGAGATGCACAGAATGTCTGCACGTTTTTCTTTTCTTTTTTTTTTTTTTATTCGAGGCGCAGTCCTTTTCCTGACCAAAAGCAGCTGCGAGAAGCGCTGCATAGAACGGCAGCGAGATGCCGAACAGTCAGCCGAAGATTTACGCTCGCATATACATAAACACTTCAGGGAGGGAATGAGTGCTCTGTGTATACGCCCATACTCGTGCGAAGTGTATACGGAGGGAAAAAAAAAAGAAAGAGGATGCGACGTTTGGATACACGAGAACGCTGGGAAAGGAATGCGTATCACTCTCGGTATGCGGCTCCCGCCACCGGCTTGGCTTATTGCGCCTCTTGTAAGTAGGGCACGTCAAGCGAGCTTGGGGAGGAAAGGATAGCTCGAGAAACGAGAGGCAACGTTTCGTTCTTTTCTTTTTTTTTTCTTTTAAACGGGCCTGTCGGCTTGCGCAAGACGTCTCTTGTTTACTGACTGCGATTACAAATGTGAACACCGGCTACTAAAGAGGCCGGCCCGCTGGTCCCAAAATCGCAGGAAGAAACGGATGCACGATCGAAAGCAAAAAATAAACCAGGCGTGTTGCGTACGTCTCCCGTTTGTCATTCCGAGAACTCGGGAGACTTGCTGCTGAAGAACGAGGGCCTCTCGGAAAGCGGGCACTCGCATTCGCGCCGTCGTCGGCGTTGTCGTGCTGTCCTGTTATCGACGACGCATGCGCGGTCCGCGCGTGAGATTTTCCTTTTTTTCCTAGTTAGAAGGCATCCATACAGGCTCAGTACATTTTTTGGCTGCAAAAGCGACGAGGATAAGACGCACGGTGAAACTTCGCTCAAGAGGTTCTGCCGCAGTCAGAGCAGCGCTCTCGCTTCCGCTACTGGTCCGAGCCCCATGCGCGTACACATCAATGCCTTCCTGCTGAGCAGCTATGTGCATGCCACAACATGCCGCGCGTACTCTGCACCGTCCGAGCTGAGCGCACTGCAAACGTCAGGATAAATCCATGTAGTCCTTAAATTATTTGGTCGCTAACAAACAAAGGCCGACTGTCTCCCTTTAGACAGAATAGCTCTCTCTCTCTCTCTCTCTCTCTCTCTCTCTCTCTCTCTCTCTCTCTCTCTCTCTCTCTCTCTCTCTCTCTCTCTCTCTCTCTCTCTCTCTCTCTCTCTCCCTCCTTTTTTTTTTTTTTTTTTTTTTGAAGGCAGATCTTATTTGGCTACTTCACACGGGTTTGGTGTACACGTGGGATTTGGGCATCTGTCCGGCCTTTCGGTCAAGAAACGGGCCCTTTCGCGCCTCCAGAGCGTCGTAGAGAGTAGTAGATTAAAGGTATCAACGTTTAGGTCTCAAGGAAACAAGGAGCGAGAATTAGTCACAGAGTATAGGTCAAATTAACGGTACGGATGTAATTAGCACGCGTACCTTAATTAGTCATGTTGCACCATAGACTGCACAATATCCGAGATCGACCCACCTGACCTCTTAGGCAAAAAGTAAAAAAAAAAAGAAAGGTGCGTCGCCGAAGTCGACACAAAAGAAGACAACGTAGGCGTACATGCGCGTAAAAAAAGAAAAAAAATGAAATGAGGGGGTATGACACACGGCATGAATAAAATATATATAGAGGGTCTGGAAACAAATGTAAGGTCTGCCAATGAAACGAAAGAAATAACGCAACTACTGCAAAAATATCATAGTTTCGCCATAACGGCGAAGTAATGCATGCGAATGCAGCATGTTAGAATATTAGACGAAGTGTAAGACTCGTAGCCATAGTGGCAGTATGAAATTTAAGTAAACGTAAGCTGACAAAGTAAACGCCAGCCGTGGTGCTATGGCTCCTTTGTTTCAATCCGACCATCGGATAATTTCGTTTATCATTATAAATTAAAGCCAACGTATTTCTTAGCGACCTTACCCCCCCTTTTCCGTATCCGGTATGTTTCAAACCTCTTTCCTTGGCCGATCCCAGAGGTAGTTCACAGACGTGCCAATAAAATTATTCTTTTCCGGTTTGTGCTCTGTTATTGCTTCGCTCTTTTAATGTTTAAGCCTCAGAAGATTTAAGATAGAAGGTATGCGCTGTCGGCGTGTTGTTTCGTGACATTTGTTTGTGGGCTGCCATTCTGGCAATTCTGAGGAATAATTTTGTCATGAATGTAAGACCTGGTATGATCAACTTTAGTGATATAATGTTGTGGCAATCCCATGGCATACAGCGCATATATGCCTAAATATACGGTAAACGTTCGCTTGGAGCGTCCATATAATTGCCATCCAAATAATATATCGTGCAACATTGCCATCTTTAGTGCCCTAATTTCAGTACACACAAATACATCTACGGCGTGCGTTGTCCTTGTCTTCTCTCGCGCCGGTTTTGGTTGACATGCCTTTCTTTGTTTATTGCGATAGCAATTATATATGGGCACTCCGAGCAATCTTTCTTTTTGCCGTCGTCGTCGCCGCGAAGTTCCATAAACATCTATATGTATGCCATGCCAACCTATGCAACATGCGGGTTATATATATTGCCACACCATCCTATCATTAAATCATACCAGGTGAATGCGACTTCGTAAATGACTCAGTACGCGTGCGGTGCATGGATTCTACAGCGGCCCATCAATTTTCACTCGTCTCCCTCTGGAGCAGCACGTCAAGCCGGCGCGGCGAAGCTAACGCCTGCACTTCAGACTATAGAAACCCTGAAAATCACCAGGTAATAGCGGCAATCATCGACATTTGAAATTGGTGTTTCAGTTTGACCTATAGGTCGCGAATTATTTGGGGTTTGTGACGTCATCTAGTATGCGATAAGACGTAATGCATCCCTATATCTCCGATGGCTCCTATTCACCGAGCATGCGCCGGCACATTATTCGCTTATAACTTCTAGCAGAGAGTAGTACGCCGCAGTTGTTGATCTGAACTTCCGCGATCCACGATAAAATAATAACGCGTCGTGTAAACCTTTGTCTGGCGTCCAGATGCAACACTCGTGAGTCAGAACCAAATCAATAAGAAAAAAATACTTCTTTTTATTGGCACTTGAGCAAAAAAGGCAGTAGGTCTCTCTCCCAACAATACACGTTTTCGAGATCAAGGCATCGAGAAGAAGGCGCGTGTTTTGTACAGAACAATCGAGAAAAAACGAACTGGCACAGTGGAAGACAGCATATGTTGTATGCAGTATATGTAACAAGCTACCGAACTTTGTCCCGCAGACTCGAAAGTGAGGTAATTGTATGTACAGTTCGCATGTTTAACATGCGTAGAGGGAAGAGTACTTGTGCAGCGTCCATCGCATTCGTAAACAATAATGGACCGGCGCTACAAACACAATTTAGAGTTCGTCGCCTTCTACAGCAGCCATTTCATGCTGTTTCGGTTCGCCCCCGTACGTTATGCCTCACATCAGGTCGCATTGAAGCGAGGCCACAAGCGTAGTTTAGTTACGGTGGACCTTGTTTTCAACTGCAGCTGCCAACGGGACAGTACATGGAGCCACTAAGCTAGTTCAGTTTGTACCTATGAAGTATTGTTTCGAAACTGCATTTTAATTTCTTCGGCGCAAAGATTTTGATTATACGACACAATAGAGGCAGACTTTCCCTTTCTTGAATCAACCGCCCATGCTGCGGCGCCAATATGTTCGTGTGACATCACTGTTTTCCAAACATCTTCCCGTATTTAGGCCGTTTTGGCCCAGACTGGAAGTTGTACAAGCTTGTTAGTTTGAATCCTCGGTTCATTTAAAATTCAATGCGGCATTTTTATCGATAGACAATTAATCAGGACGACGGGGACGACGTCAAAATACATGACGTCACAGGAAACTGGCAGAGGAGCTTCAATAAGGCGTCGCCACTTTGTTTCATACTCCCGTATTTTCTGGCTTAGCGATCCCTCCGCGCACGGCACAAGAATGAGTGTATTCGTCATTCTGGAAACGCAATTTACCAATGCAACTAAAGGTTCCTCCCTAGGGTCCCTTTACATTACGTTGATCAAAGGCAAAAAAATCAATGAAGATACAAATAGACAACGTAATTAGTTACATCGTATGCACACCAGGGGCCCACAATGTACACGCCCCCCTTATATACGGGTCATACAAAAAACTCAAACGCTGCGTTTCGCTGCATAGAGAGAACTGCTCAGCGTATTCTTGGACAAGAAGCAATCGTGCGCGTACCGGCGTTTTCGATGGTTCTCGGACCACTGGGTGCAGGACCAGGGCTCGCACAAGGCGGTACATTGTCGCTCGAAAACATAATTACGTCATCAGCTCTCTAAAGCCAGAGTGCCAAGCACAAGCTCCAAAGTGGCCGTAAGATTTGTTGGCATAAAGAAGGCTACTTGGTTCGCAAAAACCGCCAAACCTGATTGTCTTGATACTACTAAGCGTTAGTGGAATAAGCACGGCCTCCGATATCGGCCGCACGCCGACCGATGTCGGAGGCCATGGTTTGAGAATATTGTGTTTCCTCCTTAGCTAAAGGCTGTGAGGGAGGAGCGTACGGAAGCACTGCCCGACAAACTTTCAGGCAGGTGCTCTGAAAACGCGTGCAATGGCCCAGGAACTTCTGAAAAGGACTGTACGTCAAGATTCTTCGTCCGTTTAACGTAACAGCTGGCGAAACCGGGACATCTCGCACAGCATAAAAGACAACGTTTGTTCGAAATGCATGTCCCTTGTAACACCGGAAGACATGACGTCAACAAAGCCATGCAATTAGATTCGATGAAAAAAATATACAAACACACACAAAAAGATGCGAGGAATGTAGCTCGCGTAATTAAATGGACTATGTACAGCAGTAAGGCACACTGTGGTGGTTGCCGCAGCATCTATGTACAAACAAAAACATGTATCACACTCTCCTATAACATAGCTTCGTACGAAAATAGCGTCGTGTATGGTGTAAAGTCGATGTGGTGAGATCCGAGTCGTGCAACAAGAAACAAGAAGTGCTTTACAACACGTGTAGCTGAAGAGCAACAACAAAATGCCACAGTCATGACAAGGAAACCACAAGGCCAATTAATAAGGTGAAGCGAGCGAGGTATACTACACATTATACAAAATGCTTCCGCCCAGCTTTCAGATTCAGTCTTGCTCCTCAGCAATATTTATTTTCTGCAACAATCATTTTGCATCCGGTCAATAAATATATATGATATAAACGGCGCGTTAGAAGCGAATCGATGCGATGAGCAATACTAGCACCATCACAGTAACAAAACATCCTTCGTAAGGCAACCAAGCGGTGTCGACGTTGTTAACGCTAAAACTTTTCTGCCATGCCAGTTCACTTAATTTAGCCACGCATTTGACCCTATGTGTTGCACTGTTTAGGCTCATTAGACGTTTTGATTTAAATATGGCATTTCTTGCTTGGGGTTCTTATGGCAGGCACCAAGTTCCATTCTAAACGAATTTGTTCTCGTAGGTAAAATACCCCTAAAGCGATGGTCATTATACACGTCGGTTTCGCACGACAATTCGTAGGTACTGTCGCCGTGAAGTTCCACGAAGGCACATCTCCCTATAAAGCAGCCCTACAGAGACCTGATGAAACGATGGCAAGATGTCCTTCAAGTTCCCGCTGATCTCGAAACGTGCTGCCGTTTAGAAGCGTACGTAAGCGTTATCAAGAGTGTCAAAGCTTGCTAAGAAGAAATGTTTCAGCTTCACCGTTTTTCTCTCACTCTGCGTCCCGAGATTAAGTCCACACAACCCAGTGTAAGGCTAGAACAAACGTATAAGCGTTGCAAACAACGACGACCAGCCTGGGACTAGTGAACGAGCTTCACTTCAAGCCTTCGACATTTGGTGCACTATTCCTGCACTTCATAAGACTGCAAATGATCAACGTTATACATACAGGCTGTCCTAAAGTTTCGGAGCGCTCCGAGCATCAACAGACATCGCGTCGAACATATATTGGAGCCGTTGAAAAGTTTCATTGCTCCAAGGACTCCACAGATCGCAGAGGGCATCGTTCCTAACTCTCTTCGGTTTCGGAGAGCTATAGGTTTGCCATACGAACCTTTCGGATAAGTCCGGAGACAAATCTCACTCGCGGAACGGGTTCGAAACTTTTGAGAAAGACTGTATACTGCCAGGCGCACTACAGCTGCCGCATAAAACGCAAGTCACTCGCTTCCACCTTGCTTATCAGTCTCGTGTGTAACATGATCCGTGGCACAACATCTTCTGTTGCTTGCTTTCAAGAATCGTTGCCCTTCCCGCTGCCCATATTCTCGCCCCCCTCCCCGTCCCCCTCTGGGGTGTCGATTCCGTAGTCAACAAACTTTTCAACGAACGCCAAGTTCTTCCAACATAAATGACAATATAGTTCTGTACAGAAAAGGCACTTCACAAAGCTGACTACCAGGGCCTCCAGACGCTGTCGTCCCCGACCCTGCCGTGTTCGTCGTCTTCGTCATCCTCGTTCTGAGAGTGCTCCCGCTGCTGCATCTCTTCCCGGAACTGCGTCGCCGCAGCCGTGGCCTCGAGCCCACGCAGGATGACGTCGCGGAAGAAGGGCGGCCGATGCATCGTGGCCAGGTCGTCGAGGGCCGCCGAAGGCGGCGGCGAGAAGCAGGAGGGCGACCTCTGGAGCATCGACTGGGCGTCGCACGACGATGCGTCCTCGCTGCCCACGTCGCTGCCCATGGGGCTGCACAGGGGGCTGCCGCCGAAGCTACTCGCTGGACTCGGCGACCGAGGAGGGTGCGGCGACGTCGGCGTCGACGTGTTCGTCGGCGTCGGAGGTCCCCAGGACGATGGCGGCCCAGCAGCTGCCGCCGCCGCAGCAGCAGCAGCGGCGGCGGCTACGGCGGCGCTGTTTGACGATACGGCGGCGCCTCCGCCGGAAGCTGTCGCCGCGACAGTCGGTAAAACAAACGCCAGGTCACCGTTGGGCAGCCTGCTGGGGATGAGGGGAAGACCTCCAAGCTGAAGGCGTCCCGGAGCTCCGCCGCCTCCGACCGCAGCGGCGCCGAGGGGCCCGGAGTGCGCGACGCCGTGCAGGTCTCCGAGGGTGGGGATCTGGACGCTGAGCGGCGAAATCAGCAGGCCCGGCGCGACGCCTCCCAGGGGCGACGTGGGTCCGCCCGCCGAGGTGCCGTTGAAGCCGTTCACGCACGACGTTAGGTGGCCGACCAGCCGCTGGCGTAGGGACGGTTCGACCCCTTCGAGTCGCGACACGTAGCGGCTGACCTCTGTGGCGCACTCGGCGAAGCCGGCGCGGAACTTGCCCATCACCACCGGGTCCGTGGACAGGGCGGCTGCGGAGAAGAACGAGAGGCAACGATCTGCGGTTACAAAGTGCTTTGTGAAGCAGTCGACTGAATCTGTTGCCTGTCGCGCAGTCACTGCTCTTGCAAGGTGACATTTACAGTATGGTGATAACCGCCTACGCAGCGGTTGTGTATAGAGCAGTTAGCTGGGTAAGATGACATACATAAACGTTTCTGAATGGAGAAGAGACGAGGCCGGCTACGAGATAACATGCAGACACCGAGTACACGAGTGCGCCTCCTCACGTCAGCGGTCTCAAATTTTCTGCACTCTGAAGAATGTAACTCACCAGTTCTTAATGTATGCTTCTGGCCATACTCGGGAACAATCTATGGGCGACGGAGTGACCAGAATGCAATAGAAACATTTATTTTACATGTTAGAGCGCAGCTCTTATGCGCCTGTTCCTGCGGCGAGCGTCGACGTCGTACCTCGTAACCGAGCGAACGAGCACAGCGAAAGATGAGAGCGAACGCGGAGCGCAGCGAGTGATGAAAGACGGCGAGAACGAGGAGGAAAGCGAAGGAGGAGGGTTCAGTGGAACCATGAGGCGGAAAGCGGAGGAAAATGTGGCGAAAGCGTGAGAAGAAAAGAAGAAAAGAAAAGGCGGACTATGGCGACGATGGCTACAAGATGGCGCCAGATTGACGGGGGTCGTTAGGGTGCCTCGATGCGCTCGCTCGCATCCGCACTGTTCGCGGGGGCGAGCGCATCCAGATACTCTCGCCGTCGGTTCACCAAAGCGCTGCATGAGCGAAGGTCTGTCTGCGGCGGCTGCTGTGAATCGCGCCCAAGCGTCAGCCACGTGCGGCCTCTCACGATCAGCCGATTAGCGAGGCAGTCTTGCCACACTTCGCTCCGTTTGGAAAGTGCCGCATGAGACAAATTGTCCGCGCCAGCCAATGCATTGAGAAATGAGAAGACGCATAGAGCTGCGCTCAAGTTTCACATTAGGGAGTATCGTAATCGTCAGCGAACTTCCTTTTTCATTTTTTGTTTGTTTGCTATGAGACGAGTTGGTCAAGGAGAGGATCCTAAGCCGTTAGGGTGACAGCTGTCAGGTCATTGACTGTGTACCCTTGAAAGGATTTCGCTCCTTCTGTGTGTTCATTTAACCTGTTATAGCTAACGAGTCTTAAGATCACGCAATCCAGTCTTGAAATTCCACGCAAATCCGTCTGACAAATGCTAAAGAAGTGACAAACAGCAGGCCTGGTTAAGCTGTCGCGCATGGCTATAAAAAATACGGCAACCAACCTGCAACTTGGTGACGCTGGACGTTCTGCAAGTGCCGCACGGTCATCTCCAGGATATCCGCTTTCTCCAGCTTCGAGTGACGTGATGGCTGCGCAAAGGTAATACGAAGAGTGAGGCCTCGTTGAATTTTATACGATGTCGCTTAAGTTAGTCACTTATCATTAGAAAATAATTGATATGCATAGGCGAGGCAGTGGGCTGCAGTGTCTTCGGTAAATGCGTATGGGCGGATAATTGAGTTAATTATATAATTATATGTTATAAATTAAGATAACTGAGAAATCGGGACCCGACATTACTGTATGCGAGTTCCCTTCATAAAGTGGAACTCCCTTAGTGGCAGCTCTCTGGATGAGATGAAATGAAATGTATAGTTCTCGTTAGGAGTGTCAAGGACTCTGCTTGTGCGACGGTTGTTGGTTCGCCAGAGCATTCATTCATTCATTCATGTTGTTTGCGTGTGGGCGATAGCTATATCTTCGACAGATTTCTTTTTATCCTTGCAACGTCTCATTCGCGCATATGAAGCATTCTAGAAATGGTGCAATTCAGTCGGGTCCATCTGCTCATTATTTGCGATTTCCTCGTTACTCCCTATAGCCGCTTCGTAGAGACACAGAATACGTAACTTTATAACTTTCAGTTGTGCTTGCTCCTCAATAGAGAACTGAATCTTGCAAAATGAACGACGCTGCCTCTTTCTCTCAAACGCACGCACGCAGACAACTATTAGAAGAGAGGCACAAATTGACACATTAAGTAAAGCAATGAAAGGGGCAAGTTGGTGCTCGTTCATGATTACGTTGCGTTCAGTTCAGTGCATGATCTTGCAATGATACAATTTTGCACTGGCAAAAGATTACATATTCGTTCCCTTCTTTGCAACTTCCTTTGCCAGTGCTCCGAGCAACGTGATCATGGAATTGACGCACATACACAGAGAAGGACAGACAAGACAAGCGCTTCTATATCAACTGTCCTTGCGGGTCGTCCGTCCTGCTCCGCGTCAAATCGCGCCCCTCGTCTAATGTCACCAACTAGCGCAACAATAAACGCACCTCAGGAACGTGCACACAAACAAACAAAACAAGCACGCATGCGTCACAGACTGCACAGCTCGAACAAAGGTGCGACACTCACATCCTTGTTGAGTGCGTCCAGGATGAGCGCCTTGAGCTCGGTGAGGCACTGGTTGATCCTGGCGCGCCGCCGTTTTTCCATTATGGGCTTGGTGGCCTGCGGGACAGATAGGAGGAGAACATCGTTCGTCACCATGCACGGGCTTGTTATCAGCGACTGCACACTTTAAACGACCCCCTCCCTCCCTGCCTGCCTGCCTCCCCTCTCTCTCTCTCTCTCTCTCTCTCTCTCTCTCTCTCTCTCTCTCTCTCTCTCTCTCTCTCTCTCTGCCTAATGGAACACCTCGTTTGTGCGATCACGTACAGGAGAAAGCGTATAAGACTACACTTCAGAAATAATGTACGTCGATACCGAAGTTACTCGCTTGTCAAGCACATTCAGGACGAGCACCCTCCCCCTCCTCCTCGAGCCCCCTCCTATTACCCTGTCCTACGTCAGGTGACGACCATAATTATGGCAGAAAAATGTTTTTTTTTTTTCCCAATCTCACCGCTCCACCTAATAATATTCTGCCGGCCTCGACTGCATTTCCATTCTCTCGACAACATTCTGTTGCTTACAATACACCGCCGTTTATCTGCTCTTCTGACTCGGCACTGCTGAATTCTTGCTCTTAATCTCAACTAAAGTATTAGCAGCACCACTCGATCTCGAATTCACATTGTTGCCTTCCTGTCTTGCGCTTATCGTTTTCTGTTCCATCACTTCGTTGCATCATCCCTATAGCTTGTCGGGTTTCTCATTAGTATAATATTTGAAGTGCACCGGTTCGAGAAACCGCTTATAGTGTCCCTGTGCATACTCAGTGTTCACTCTCTTCCTCTTTTTATTCCCTCTTTCTCTTACCTCTAGTGTAGGGTAGCGAACCGGACTCTCTCCTGGTTGAACTCCCTGATTGCCTCTTTCTCTGTCTATCTAGTTCTGAATACCTCCTCTCAATTTTCCCTTTAATACTGCTTTAGAGCGCGGACGCAGGTGTTATAATACTTAGAACGATGATTTCAAGCGGCACTGAGCGAGTTTAATTAATCAACCTGTAGCTAATAACCCTCTCTTCCCCCTCCTCCTTCTAAATCAGGAATTCTCTAAAGAGGGGGTGGGAGTGCGCCCCCCCCCCTCAACGAACGCTACGAGGGGGCTTGCACCCCGTAACGATGGGCTCTGCAGGAATGATGTCCAGCCCAGTTAACTACCTGAGAATTCGCTAAATTTTTCAAGTAACTTACTTGATATTAATTTTTCCCAAATATATACATGCGCGCATACATATATTGACCAGGACAAATGGGAGCCCCACCTACACCCCCCCCCAATACCCTACTCATGAGTACACGGAGACCCTTAAGCGTTAAGAATCGAAATTTACTACACCAAGCAGCTTTATTGAATCAGTGCTATCGCTCCAAGGTCAACAATTAACAGCACTTTACAAAGAAAAAAAAATACACAGTTATTGAAGCGCACCGAAAGAGAGCGAAAGTTTGATGAAGGACACAGATAGGCACGCATCAAGCGTTCGAGTATATATGTACACAGTATTGTCCACAGTGCACTTGGGGGCACACTCCATCTGATTCCCTGATTGCACGCGCGGTTGCAACCACGTCGAAAACAATAAACGCTTACCTTCGGAACTCGGAGTAATCGATGCCTGATCTACTTGCTATATGCTAGCGCTGTGATAGAGACGTTCACATAAATTTATCCCGTGTACCGTGTTTTTTTTTTTTTTTTAATGCGCGCGTCTGTTACTGAACGAGGCTTCACCTCGATGACACAGCAAGACTTCGAAGAACGCCAGACGCGGCGCCTTCGAAAGTGCGACGCCGTCAATCACGACGCCGCGAAACTGGTCGTCGCAGTACATTTACGTCAGGCGGCGTAACCAATGATAACAAAAATCGGCTCTCAGCAGTGCACAGTGAACCAGCCAGCCACGTGATTACAAGGCTCATCAATTCCTTCCGACTCACACACGCACTCTGTGCGTAAGCGCGCACGAAACGAATCACGCTCGGCGATTGTCGATGAGGGCGACTGGAGCTCCGATGTGCCAAGACAGTTCGTGGTCTCCGAAACGCATACAAAGCCACACTGCAGTGTAGCGGAAAGCTTCCCGGGCCAGATGCCAACAGAGCGGAGAAAACTGCCGTTTAGGGAAAAAAAAAAAAGAAAAAGAGAGAAAGAGAAAACGAAAAAGCGAATCGCAAACGCGAGGCCTTTCAGATGCGTTTCACCGCGGAGGAACGGCGGGTGAATACAAAACGGAGATGCACGGAGCTGAACACGAGATTGTGTGTCCGATTGGCGACTGCGCGTGGAAGTGCGTCGTGCGGCGCAGGTAATCGTCAGCATCTAGTGCCTCGAAATGGCCGCCGTCCTTCTTCCCTTAGCGTTCGGTTCGAGCCACCCGAGCGTGCAACTTCCCTCTTCTAATGGGGCACCAGTGTTCGGCCTTTCACAGTGCGACGCCGAGCCACGAATAATCGCTGGTCCATCTAGAGAAGGCGTGCATTGTACCAGACGCAGTCAGACTTAACCCGAACAATACATACGCACATACATGTAGCAGCTTAATTCTAACTAACGCAAGCTGTAAGGGGCGCGAGCATCGAAGGACTTCCAAGGCACTGCAACGCTTTCAAGCTTTCAAGGCACTCCAACGAGAAATCTCAAAGCACCACCCGCAGAGGCAACGAAAAGGCGCTTTCAGGTTAGGTATGGCGGAGGCCGTATACAGTGAAAGCAACGCGTAATCGTATGTGGAACGCGACTTGTTATAAGATCTCCCTTCGATGTGCTTCCGACATCTGGAACGGTGCCAGAAGAGTGCACGGTTCCAAGGAAGTTCCACGAAGGCAGCCTGATGGACGTCGGACAGGGCGAAGGACGCTGGATTAACATTTAATTTCGACCACTCGTTGCATGGCGTACATCTCCAGATCGCAAGCTGGGCGTCCTGACGCTGAGAAAGCAAGGTTTCGGAATCGAATTTCGGCGGCTTTCACAGGAAGTCGGAATGCCACTGAATACTGCTGTTTAAACTCCACAGAGTCACGCTCCATTGACAGGAAACACCGTGCGCTCAGTTTAGCCGACGCTCGAATTTTCTGCCCAACATATAGACCAAGACCAAGCCATATGTCAGAAGTGTCAGCATGTCTCGGTGGCGGGGGAAATCGGTGCTCTTCCACTAATTCGCCCTCCGTGGCTTATAGACTCACGCGATCAAGGTAGCCAGGAAAGTAGCTAGGCTGCAGCCACATGATCCCACAGTTACCGGCAACACTATGGCACTCGATTTTGACATCTGCCGAAGTAGCCAAAAATTAGCCCAGCTTTAGAGGGACCCAAATTCTTGCAGCTTACGAGTAGCAGACGTAATCAACCGGCAACCCTCCTTTCCAAGCTTGTAGCCGCACACGTGGTTTTTACGAAGCTGTTGCTGTCCTAACGAAGGACGACTCCTTTTGCCGAAACGTTGGCTTCAGCGACATTCCTTGTTCGACTCACTGTCGACCCGTCACACTTCAAGCCTCCATCTTCCTGTGAACTCGGGTCTCTTTGGGTATCTTTCGTCCGTGTTTTCCACGCTTTTTTTTTTTTTTTAACCGCGAAACCATGCCAACAAGCTCTAAGCTTTGTTGCCCTAGTCGTCCGCGAGCGGTTGTACCGGCGCCGCGCACTCTTGCAGTTAGGTTCACCGCCCCCTCCTCCACCGACTCTCTCTCCTCCCTCACGGAGCAGACGTTTATAAATAACGGCGCCGACACCGTGGCGCCTAGCCGCGATCACCCCTTCGATGGGCCACGAGTTCGTTAATATGCGCGCGATGCGAGATTGAAGCGATACCGCCGCTTGCTGCCCGATCACCGCTCCCTGCGTTCCCACGACCGCCGCGTCCTCGCGTCCATCGCCGCCGGGTCAACGAGCCGCGCGTGCGACCAGCGTGTGGGGGGGGGGGGGGGGGGTATTCTGGAACAGTCTACCTAGTGGACTATCCATTTCGGCTGCTGCTGATTGGCTATGATTGGCTAAGGCCGCTCGTCGCCTCCTCGCTCGTACAGCTGCATCCAATCAGCAGCGGCGGAAATGGACAGTCTACTAAGCGGACTCCTACAGAATGCCCCCCTGTGGGAGGCGGGAGGGGGGGGGGGGAGCGGGGGTATTCTGTAACAGTCCGCCTAGTGGACTGCCAGTCCTGGACGACATGGTCAGCGTTCACTGCAGAACTTTCTTAAGGGGGCACTGAGGATAAACACTACGCCCGTTAAACACGCCAAATTGTTCTTCGAAAACACAAATTTCGTTAGTTCGGGTGGAAAGGGGGTGGTCAATAGAAGAGAAAATGAAAGTCTAACTTGTAATTCTTCTTCTTTTAGGTTTTGCGCGGAAAGCCCAGGTGATGGTGCGTCAGTGCGGCGTTACCGATTTCAAAGTATTTTTTTTCTGGTGTTTGGGCAGTTCCGGCGTGTATATATTGTAGGAAACCTTCTCAAAGCTTGCGAGGCTCATTTTCCGGCGCGTTTAATAGTGCACGTTTACCAAGAAACGGTTAACGTGACTAGCCCCGAGCGGACCCTGCTGTCAAAATCCACTGCGTCGCACTTCGTCTACATTGTGTCGTACTTTCTCTGTGCCACACACCTGTTGTCACCATGCTTCCTTCTACAAGCATGAAAGGTTGCCTTCGTTCACGTGACAGCGCCGCGCAGACGTGTCACCAATTTGATGTTACACTCTACATTTCGGAACATCTTCAGATGGGTGCAGCGTTAACGTAAGAATGGAACGAGGCTAAATTTGTGCCCTTTGTGCTGGATAAACATAAATGTTATATGGGAGGTTACATGTTGCGCGGGATTAAAATAGGCAATTGTACGCATTGCGTTTAGTCGCACAGAATTTAATTTCTTCACGAAAACTTCGTTTCACATGGATTCCAACATGTGTGTTGGGATCAGGCACTGTTTCTTTTTTTCGCGCTCTCTCAAGAAGCTCCGCATGTTGTGCTTCGGAATGTGGCCCTCATGAGGGACCCCATTTGCACTTGCCCAGGAACATTCGTTTCGTTTGTGTACTTCAGGAGCGAAGTCACTGGGGAGCTTTAGAAACTCCCTATTCTATCTCTTTTTTTTTTTTTATCGTTGCTTCCAACATTTTCCATCCTTTCGAGCACAATTATCAGATTTGAAAAGAGGATCAGCCGGAATCACCTACATGCGCAAACATCTCCTTATACACATCTGATTAAATTTGTTATAAGTAAATATAAATTGTTTGCCTGTTTATTGGCCTATTTATTTATTTGTGTGTTTGTTTTTTTTACAGGCTGTTTTGTTGCTGGCTTCTTTGATTGATTACTTGCTTGCCTAACTTTGAAGGACTTGCGCATCCTATGGGCGAGCTTTTGCAAGGCAGGGAACGCAAAAGAAGCTCGTTGCTTATACGAACAATAAACAACACCCAGGATGGTCAACCTTAACTTGGAGAATAACACTACAACCTACTCTTCCATAGCCCAAGTGTGACTCCGGAATGACAAGCCTGATAAACCAATCACTCATTCATTTGTAATGATGGTACTTAAGAACCTATGGCCGACGAGTTTGTCCCTATGTTTATACCGTTCACGCTAATCAGTTTATTTTTCTATCCTCCTTTCCCCCACCCCCAGTGTAGGGTAGCAAACCGGGTGCTCTTCTGGTTGAACTCCCTGCCTTTCCTGTCCTCTCTCTCTCTCCCTCCCTCCCTCCCTCTCTCGCTCTCTCTCTCTCTCTCTCACTTGGAGGTCGCATGCCCTAGGGCAGGGCTTCTCAGGACCTTGTCAATAAAGTTGTCTGTCTGTGTTGTCCTGTCTGTCTGTCTTGTCCTGTATGCCTGTCTTGTCCTGTCTGCCTGTCTTGTCCTGCCTTGTCCTGTCTTGTCTGTCTGTCCTGTCTGCCTGTCTTGTCCTGTCTTGTCTGCCTGGAGGTCGCAGCCGTCGCGCATGCGTTTCTCGACATTGCTGCTCGGAGAGACAATTCGTCAACACGCACCCGTAGGTCACGCGCGACTTATGGCAACCCGACTCGCTACGGCATCCAAGAATAAAAACGAAAAGTCACACGTGTGTTTGCCGCGTGTTGTTAAACACAAACGGCGCCGAGCACCGCAACGCAACGCGCCCCGCGTCCTCTGCCGTGTCGTCACCGTGCATGGAACGCCCTCCCCCCGCCCCCTCTCCCACCCTGCTCGAACGCCTGCGCAGTGGCGACGTCTCTTCTTTCACGTACACAAACGCGCGACGCGACGAGCGGGAAGGCTGCCCATAGCTGTTTGTCCTTTCACGTGGCATCGAAATGCCACGGAGTTCGCTTTCGCGCTCACGTGGGGAGTTACGCTAACACAACAAAAACACTCAAGCGCCCAAACGGCCACGCGCACACCCCCAGCTTTTCTCCACACGTCACGCTCAGATGCCACACGACCGTCACGTTGAATGCCTTCTTAAACGCGGTGTGAAGGTTACAACCCATCTTTCTTTTTGTTTTCTTTTTTTTTTTTCCCGTGCCGAATGCTCGGGCGCTTTCGCAATGTAATCGAAGCTGCGCTTTGTTCCGCAAGATCCCTTTTTGTCATAGAACAAAGGTACTGCAGCAGCTGCTGCTCCTACGTCAAGTGTAGAAAACGCTTTCCTCAGATCTGGAGGGATGCCGAAACGGAGCGCTGGATCAACACAATGGCACAAACAATTCTCAGGTTTATTATTATTATTATTATTATTATTATTATTATTATTATTATTATTATTATTATTATTTCGCACGCTTTGCCGGGCGGAGTAATAGATGGCTAAATAAGTTCGTACAGTTATTGATAGATCGATTGATTGATTGATTGATTGATTGATTGATTGATTGATTGATTGATTGATTGATTGATTGATTGATTGATTCGAGAAGTTTAAAGTCTCACAAACACTTGGGCTCTGAGAGGAGCCGCACTAGAGGGCTAAGGAAACGTTTTTACCACGTATTTATTTATTTATTTATTTATTTATTTATTTATTTATTGCACGCAGCTAAACGCCCTCTGAAATGCAGCCGGCAATCGAAGCCGCAACCTTCCGCTCAGCACCACGACCACTGAGCAGCCGCGGTCGCTGGTCTTCTTGACCGTTGCAGCAACAAACAGAAGGCAAAGCTACCCACACTGAATTTAGCGCCAAAGTGGAGCGCCGGTTATGCGAGTGTGACGCTTCTGACTTCGCTGTGCTATTACGGCCGTCTTCTTTAGCAAGTGTCTGAAAGTTGCGGAGTCTTCGTAAAGTGGGGGAATCTTCGTAAAGTGGGAATCTTTTATTCGTAAACACCCAGGTATATTGACGGGCAGACGCTGTCACTGTATGACGTGGTAGGTGACGGGGAATCGTTTCACTCGTCTTTTTTGCATCCTCTAGGGCCTTGTTATCGGAACGCTTTGGAGTGAAGGTGCAAAAGGGGGAGGGAGGGGGAGGTACAGGGCGGTTTAGTGTTCGGAGCTTGTGCTAAATTCTTAAGTTTGTAGGGGAGCACAGTTTCCACCGAATATTCATTCTCCTTTCCTTTGGTACCTTTAAAAAACCCAGCCCTCAAGCAGGACAACTAGATCTCGATCTACACTATAAGTAACAGCGCCGCTTTTGCTCACGAACGTGCAGCTTGCATATACATATACACTCTCAGTACAGGGACAACTTCGTTTAGCCTTGCTCACGCGCTAACGAACAGGCGAACGCACGTTGTTTTATGGCCGGGAATGCGGAAGTTCTGTAAATCTAGCACCAGACGATGCTGCTTCTGTTTCATTTTTCTTTCATTCTTCTTAAAAAATAAGAGAAAGTGAACTGACCAGCAGGCCTCGCTACAGTATAAATAAACCCCCCCTCCCCCCTACACAAAAAAGGACAAACAAAGCCAAACAATCTCTTGAGGGCTGTTTTGTAAAAGCGTTGTCATAATCACTGCACGGGAAACGGTCGGAAACGAGAATGAGGTCGCTTAATTACTTCCAAGGAAAAGACGTAGCTAGCGTAACCACTGCGCAGAATTACACAGAGCGCAGCCATGCGTGTATATATATAAGCGGCCGATTAGTCGCGTGAACAGTGCACGCACCACTTAATGCAAAACTGCTCTATACATAAGGCACTGTTATCCGCGCACGCGCACTGCGCTCCAATGACGTCGCTAACGGACATGCTTACGCTGCGCGTAACGAGCGGAACTGAGCTACAGCGTTGATCCACATCTTCCGCCGATTTCGATTGCCGCCAGGACGGTGGGTTTCCAAGCGCGGCCCTGTTCGTCGACTAACTATAAAATGCGCTCGGCGTTCTGCTGGTTACGAGGCGTTCTGCAGCTGTGCGCGCGTCAAGCACGGAGTAACACCATAATGGAGAGTTTTAGAACAGCTAGGGGCCCCGAACACTTTGGGGCCCCGAAGAAATAGCGTCGAAGCCACTGCGCCTGCGCGAGACGCGAACTGCGTTTTGGGTTTTTGCGTCGGGCACGCTATTTCACTGGCTTAGCGGGGAGCACCAAAAGCGGGCCCCAAGAGAGTTGCGTCCACAAGCATGGCGGCACCCATCGAAGCGACGGCTCTGACTAGCGCCAAACTGAGCTCGATTCGTGGTGACGCGTGAAGTTCGCAAGCTAGGAGAAGTGACTGCGGTTATCGCTTTCTCGCAGCTAGCGTGTGTTATGAAGGTTGATTCATTAGACGCCGCTGATTCCGAATTCAAGTGTCGATTTCATGGCTCGTATAGGCCTAACACAGCTTAGCTTGGCTGGTGAAGGCACGTAAAGTTGGTTACTCAAAACTAAGCGCAACTAATTGCTTGCTGCTAATTGAATAAGCTCTAAATTGCAATTAAACGCGAAAACACGAAAGTCACAATTACTTTTCTTATCATTAAATGGTATATTTAAGTATATTTAACTGTTTTTATTTGACGCCGTAGTGGCGCTGTCAGCGCAAGACCCTGTCTGCAAACGCAAAGCCCTATTCTAAAATGTTTCACTCCTGCGTGCCCCAACGCTAACATCCGCAAAGCTCTTTGGGGCACCAAACTTTTGGGGCCCCTATTCTAGAACTGTCTAATAATGGGGAGGCAGACAGCCAGAGCTGCTACGAAAACGGGCTTGCTATTGAATCCACAAGTGCAGACAACGACCGTAGCTCCAAACTCAATAAACTACTACCACGCTGTGCCGGTCTACAGCATCGTCTGCTTGCCATCTCGATAGCAGACGATACCGGTGCCTGCATGCGGCAATGCCCAGTGACGTGACGCGGAAGCGATGCGACGCTGGCTGGACGCCGATCAGACGCCCCATGCATGTGTTTCGTTCAACAGTGCATTTCGTCTCTATAGCTCTCGCAGCATTGATTCATTTTAGCAAAACGGCTAAAGCTTACAGGCAACAGAGCAGAAGTCTGCGGCATCACTGATGCAGGACGTAGCTGTGCAAAGGAAACTTGCTCTTGAAACCAAACCACACGCCGACATCAGCGGAACAACGAACTTTCGACGCACATGCGCACGAACGGCCTTCGAACAGAGCCTCCAACCTCCGAAACCTGCTGCACGTCGTGCATTTAATGACTAATGCAAAGAAACATTCATCCTAGATAGATTACCCGCCGTGGTTGCTCAGTGGCTATGGTGTTGAGCTGCTGAGCACGAGGTCGCGGGATCGAATCCCGGCCACGGCGGCCGCATTTCGATGGGGGCGAAATGCGAAAACACCCGTGTGCTTAGATTTAGGTGCACGTCAAAGAACCCCAGGTGGTCAAAATTTCCGGAGTCCTCCACTACGGCGTGCCTCATAATCAGAAAGTGGTTTTGGCACGTAAAACCCCAAATATTATTATTATTATTCATCCTAGATTCATTCGTATGCGCACGGCACATATCTCAATCTACGAATCATAGCCGGTGAGTTCACAAGGCATATTCACTTGGAACGAATAGTCAGGACTGCACCAGTTTATTCGTTTTTGAAGCGTCCGATGAAATGCATTGGCATTTTGGTTACATTATTCAGGAAAGGGCACTTTTATGCACTGAAGCACAAAAGTAACTGCAACGCCAACGCATTTCATCGGACATTTTTTGAAATTAATATCTAGGAACAGGCACAGCGCTGAGAATTCGTTCCAATTGGATGCGCCTTGCGAACTCGCTAGCTAAGATCAGAATACGTGTCAGAATCGATTACGCCACAGCGAGTGGGTCCGGAAACTTCAAATAGATAGATGAACGCGAGCGTCACAAGTTACGGAGTCGGGATCTTCAGAATACCACCGTCTCCACCGGTTCGGCTTCACAAACGCCCCTGGCCGCTACGACACTTCGGAAGCGTAATTTGCCGAATAGAGCTCAGCCTAATATTCGACCTCCTTAAGTGTGCCCTGTAAAGCATTTCCTTAAGCGCCCTGCATAGCAATCCCGCGAACGCCTCCCCTGTGACAAGGGATATATGCCATGACGTATTCTTTATGGCGGCCTTTTGTGCTTTTACGGCCGACAGTGCCGTAAAGCGTGGGCGCTGTTTTATTTTTATTTACTCATCGAATGCAGACGCAGTCGCCGCAGCGCCATTTGATGCACGAGCCCGCCGTCGTGCGACGTCCGTTCTTTACGGCTGCGCAGTGCGAGACCTGCTGGCTGCGTGGCAGACGAACAGACACAGCTGATGTTCGTCGCGCCGCGCTGGTAGGCAGCGTCATGGCGCAGTCACGTGAGCGCCACATGTTCATTCTGTGTAGCGACGAACGCGGCTCTTCGTCAAAACGAAGCCTATTATATTACGCCTTCTCGCGAAGGTCGCGAGAAGGACTCTTTGTCAAGCGCGCGGAAACTGCATGCTGTCTGCATGTCTTTTTTTTTTTCCTCGATTTCTTCTTTTTCATCCCGTAAACTGGTTTCAACTGGATTGAGATGTTACACACAAGCTGCAGAGCGTGACATCACGAAGATGCAGTGGCTCTGCTGCCACATTCCGTGCAGGCAAAAAGGGGAAGAAAAAAAGAAAAGAAAGCGGTAAGAAAAATATTCTAACGAAGTATGCTGAGCAGAGCTATGGTTGGTGCATGTCGAGCATCGAACGGCGTAACAGAGAGAAAGAGCGCTGTGTCAGTCGTGATGACGACGGTAGCGCCGACTATACTGTTGCCTAACATTATCGACGTCTCTTAATTGGAGAGAATTTGCAAGCAGACGAAGCTTCGCAAGCAGGGGAATGAATAAAGGCGTCTAGCATTTGTGACACTTTCGCCATAAAGCGATCTACTTTCATATAACCTTTCAGCAGAACGCCTGCGTATGTCTTTCGAGTCACTAGAAATGTTCGACACACTGAAATATGGAAAGCATAACCAAATAATAGAAAAGGGTTACGCGTCGCAGGCACGCAGATAAAGAGCAAGAGCCGCATATTGTAACGATACGTTTCATTTCCCACTCATCTTTTTTTATCATCAGGTTTGCTCGATTTTCGATCTGCCAAATGACAATGAGTCGGTGACGTCCGAGCCAACTACCGAGGTCGAGAACAATGCGAGAAGCAATGGATCGCTACGAAATACGCTTGCAAATCCGAGCTTGCGAGTTTCAAACTTCCCGCTACAAAGCACGTGTTTCTGCAGCGCGCGGTAGATGGCGCAAAACGTCGTTCGGCTGATCGCGTCGTTTATGACAGCTGCAGGCGGCGGCGAGCAATAATGCTCAATGAATGAACAAGCGCCCGAAGTAACAATTTGACAAACCGCAATGTTTTAGGTTAACGTACACAATATATTTACGTCCGGTTTACGAGGGGTCTGTCAGAAGACAACATTCTCAATCGTCCTATTTTTGCTGAGAAAAAAAAAATGCAGTTCACAGCACGTACGATCAGAAGTGCAAACAAAACCGATATATAGCGAGTTTATAATTCGTTAAGGTGATCTCTGTACACGGTCCTATCATGTGGCACATTGATTCTTGCAGTTTTTTTTTTCTTCTTTTTTTTCCCACGAAAACGTTTAAAACGTACTTCTGACAAAACATAACTTCTCGCCGGTGATATTTTACGCCACACCAAAAGAATTGTCAAATTATTTCGATACCAAAAGTCAAATGTAGTCGAAAAGACGGTACAATGACCACGACAGCGGACACAACGAGTTCGCGGTTCAGACAAGTTGGCGAAACGGGAGGCCTTGCAACGCAAATCGTGATCAGTGGTGTCAAGTATCCCACGATCTCCAATAACTAAGCGGTGCGACGAGGCCAAGAAAAAGCGAAAACAGAGGGACATCGAAAAGGAAAGCACATCTCGGGAGAAGTACAAACATCGGTCGAACGCCAGCAGAGCCGCTGTCAAGGGTCCTAGGCTGTCACGCAGCGATAGCGCAAATAACACGCGCCTTCTTCAAACTCGGCGCGCGCACTCTATATTAGCAGCGTGACCTACACGCGAACGCGGTCTGCGAGGGAAGCCCAGATTGAAACCGAAAACGGAGCAAACAGCCAGCGAAAACGCGAGAGCGAGAGATGATGGCCAGTTGAACGGCGGGGTCGATCGATCGGTGTCCATCATCAGCTGACCGCTGAGGGGGCGGGGCGGCGCCGCCGCGAGCACGCGCTTCTCGCCACGCGCCCGAGCGAGATCATCACTCCCACTGGCGCCGAAAGGAAACGAAAACGCGCGAGTGGCCGCGGGGGTGGGGGGGGGGGGGGGGGGCTCCGCTACTCACCCGCCGTATCTCGCTGGCCCTGGACGGTGTGGGACGCTCGGTCGACGACGGCCCGTTGGCGACGCTGGCGTTGGCCATGCTCGACATCGGAGGTGGCGGCGGAAGCAGGGGCGACGGCGGTGCTGGCGAGAGTCCGTACCGCTGCTGCGGCGATTGCTGCTGCTGCTGCTGCTGCGAGACAGCCGGCAGTAGGGGCGGCGGCGAAGCCACCATTCTGACACCGCTCGTCAGATCCAGCTCGGGAGCGAGCGCACCACAACACTGCTGCGCGACCGAGCAGCAGCAGACGGCGGCGACGACAAACTCACTCCAGCAGCGGCGGCGGCCGCTGCTGCACCGGTGGCGGCGAGAGTGTTATGGCTGCGCAGCAGGAGGGGTGGCAGGGGGTGTGTGTGGAGGGGGCGCAAGCCGCGAGCACCGAGCCAGCGCCGACGGTAACGGAATGCGCGGCGCGCGATGTCGCGGCTCGCAGGCTGGCAGGTAGGCGGTCCTCTCTCCACCACCGCCGCGGAACTCGGAGAAGAGAGCGTGCCGTGTGTCCTGTCCCTCCCGGAGGACCCAACTCCGATTACTCGTACCCCCTTTTCTCAGCAACAGCGTACAGGCAGCGGCCGCCGCCGACGACGAGGAGGAGGCACGGGGGGGGGGGATTGAAGGGAGGAGGGAGAGGGGGGTGACTAGGCAGCGGCGGCCTGGCATCGAGCGTGGGAACGGAGTCTCGCGCGCGTCGCGCCAGCCGGCCACGCACGCACGCAGGCCGGCCCGGCGCGACCCGACACAGCCGCGAGCCGCCACGCTCGGCAGCGCTGGCTGCCAGGAGTTCCGCCTTTCGGAGCCGAGGAGGAGCCGGAGAAGGGGCGCCGCCGAAAAAGAAGAGCGCGACGTGAGCTGGCGCGCGCACAACGCGCGCCGACGCGCACACCCCTCCTCGCCTGCGCTGCCCGGTTCACTTCTTCTTCCTCCAGATATCACCCCCGTCGCTGCCTTCGGCCCTCCGAAGCCTCTTTGCAGCGCTTCTTGTTCTTTTTGCTTCTGAGCCTCCAGAAAAAGAGGGGGGGGGGGAGCAAGAAGGGAGGCCAGAGCCGATTTCCATTCCACCGCACTACGCATTTATACTTGAGGTCAACGATGCGTGCACCGGCGGCGTCGCTCGCTGCTAGGCTGCCTCCTCCTCGCCCTTGAGGGGACCCCGGCGGCCGCCGCCGCCGTGTGAGAATCGGCTAGACGCTGCGTTCCCACACTCAGGCGTTTCTCCTGGCGCGAGCGCGCGCGCGCGCGCCTGCTGAGGAGGACGAGGAGGCAAGGAGCGCGCTGCTCCGAAGAAAGAACGATAGAGAACACCGTGGCAGGCGGCGGCCGCCGCCGCTGGCATTGCTTATTGCTGCTGCTTCTGATGTTTGCTGCTGCGAGGGTTATTGCTGCTGCTTGCCGCTGCCGCCGCTGCGGCTGCCAGCCGCGCAAGGTTTCGGCACATTCTAACCACCTCTCACTCTCACCGCGGTGCAGCCAGCCGAGCCTCGTCTGCTGCTATGCGCGCGCGCGCGTGCCGCTGCTAGACTGGCTTCAACCCCCCCCTCTGCTCCATCGCTGCCTCCTCCTTCGTCATGTCTCGATGCTTTGGCGTTCTTCTTTCGTTCTTTATGTGCCGCGCTCTCGTGACGTGTGGTGCTGAGGGGGAAGCAGCGTTTGCCCCAATCACTTTCTTCGCCTGTCGCTCTTGTTTCTTTGCTTTCTTTTCTGCGCGTGTTTGTACGAGACCGTATATGCGCGTGTATGTTTCCTTCTCCGATCGCGAAGGAGAGGGAGCCGAGGAAACAGAAGGCGTGCTCGGATCATTTGGTGTTTTCGTTTTACGCACTTGGTTTCTTAACCGCCCCCCTCAGCCATTACCATCGGGGCATCTCATTCGGTGCAAGGGTGCTATTGGAAAGCGATAGGCACACGCTTTCTTGTATTGACCGCCAGCTGCCGGGAGCAACGGTAAATGGAAGGGGAAGATAAAAGAGTAGTTGCTCTCCTTGCGCGCACGGTGACTCATGGGAGCAGCGGACCTAGCCAAGGTGCTGCTGGGGCCAAGAGCCCATCTGCGGCGTATTTGTGCCCGTGTGGACGGCTGCGGCGGTTGCGGTTCCAAATGCCTGATTCAAAATACGGTTTAACCTTCCTTGTCAAGGCGATGCAAGCGCTGCGCTATGTCGGCCATGATAGTAGTGTTCCGCCCACATCTTCTGCATCCCATGCACTCTACATCAGGCGTGGTTACATATCGCCAGAGATAAGCAAATTAACAGAGCGTGACACAGTTCGGAGCAGTCTTCCCTGTTGATGAATTCCGTCGGCGTGTTGGATCTGTGAGTTGGTCCTTCGTGTGAAACTAGTTCGTGTTGTTTCTACGTAATGACCTGACGTCACCATTTGAGCATTTGAATCCATGCTGCCTGATTCAGTGTTGCTTTGATTGGTGCAACAAAATGAAAACGTGGCCTTAACGAAGCTGCAGGCTGTCCGGTCTCAATGCCAAAGATAATATCATGAGAATATTTAGACTACCAGGCCTATGTGGGTATGCGAGATAAAGATAAGTATGGCCCTCTATAGATGGCTTGCATTGGCGTCATCAAAGCCGCCATGCTAGTGCACCGGCACGGTGATAAACTGGATCCGTGAAGTCAAGGGAAAGCTATCAATAAAAGCGCCACATGCGAAGCTGTTATAGTGCCGATGTTCAGTGTCTATTTAGTCTAATTAGTTTACTTGTGTGAAGTGAGCTGCCATTTAAGACTATCCCTTGGCTGGATCAAGCCCTTTGAAGGACGTTACCACCCTGTGCTTATTATGGCTAAAACCGAATGTCCTTTTTGCCAGCTATTCACGTTATGGCAAACTTCTTTAACAAAAGGGTTATCCTGCGGAATTTGTTTCCTCTTCGTTATCGTGTACAGAAAACCGTAGCTATTCATCGAGGCCGGCTGAGAGTGCACAACCAGTTGGTGGGCCGAGATTCCGGTAAATGCTTCTTGGGAACGCGTGCGTCGCGTGGGCTTTGCCGCCTGATCCCCTCCTCTCGGAACCGGACCTCTGAAAGTCGCTGGCGCGTGGCTTCCGTTCCGGGCGCATCCATTAGGTCCGAAGTTCCGGCTCCGAAAGCATGTCTAGCTGTTGCCGCTTCTGCCACCCGTGGTCGCTTATACTTCACCGACATCCGCTTGCGAGTTTAAAAACAGGTCGCTCGGAGCGCACGCGAGCGCGTCGCACCGGCCTTCGTCGCACGCCGTATGAATGCAGTGAATCACCCGGAGGAGAGCGCGAATTAACGCGTGCGGAAAGCAAACAGGTCATGGTTCCTGCCATGATTCCGGGTAACCGTAGAGTTACTCTACCACATAAGAGATAACAATGCGAGTGACTGAGAGAGAGATAGAGAGAGGGGAAAGGCAGGGAGGTCAACCAGACAAGCGTCCGGTTTGCTACCCTAGACAAGGAAAGGGAAATGGGGAACAGAATAAGAAAAGAAGGATAGAGGGAACACTGTGAGTGCGCGCAGCAAAGCGCCTTGAAATCAGTCAATTTCAACCAAGTGCCTCGCCGATACATTAGGCTGCCGTCATTCTGCTGTCTGACGCTAACCTGGATGCTTCCCCATAGCTGGTGATGCACGTTCAAGGGATCTGTGAATTCCAAAGAGCCACTGGTCGTCAGCAGTTCTCTATATAACAGGCGCTGTGCCGTCTTGGGAATGTCAGTATCTGGGTGTGCGAAGCTTCGTCTGGAACGTAGCTGGCTTGGGGGCCTAAAACGCGGTTATGGCTGCACGGAAAAAAAACTTTCTCAAAGTAAAATCTCTATAAAAAGTTTTCATTAGCCTGTATAGGGCCTTCATACATCTTTCATAATGTTTACAGATTACAATAAGGTCTGCAGTTTGCCCTGTATACGTCATGGTCCACACGAGCAGCTGGTGTACGCAATAAGGCGCACTCACCTCCAATATCGCCCTCTAGAAGGGACACGACATTATTATATATTTCAACGGCTGCCGAGCCACTGTAGAACCCTGGGCATCGACAGCGCCGATGAAGCTGCGCGCATTGGCTCGTCAGCGAGATGATGTGCGGGCGCCTAAATCGCCCTCGAGAACGGATGCTCCGCTGCAACTCCGATCACTTGCTCGTCACACCTCAATGCTACAATAGAAGTCATCGCATTTCATTAACTCCCGCTTTCCTTTTTCTTTTCATTTACGCATCTGCGCATCATGGCCAGAAATAAAGGTCAACTAAGTTGTTATAATTTGCATTGACGTAGAAATGTGTATGGGCTTTTCGTGGTTCTATATATATATATATATATATGAGTTGAAGCCATATATAGGTCTCGTCCACCTTCGGTAATCTGGCGCATTGCACGAAGAGGCGCTACGGAGTGTTTAAGGCAGGCGGATTCCTCGCGGCATGACGCACCTAGCTTGAACAGTATTTGGCGTGATTTGTTTTACAACGTATACGCGAGCTGTTGCAACGACGACCGTGTTGTCTAAGTATATTCCGCCATTAACACCTCCCGATAAGGTAACTAAAAGCTTCGCTCTCTTGCTGCCTCCATCGTTTCTTCTCTGATGATCTAAATATTCGTTTCGGTTCCGTACTAATGGTGAATTCCATTGGGAGAACAGGAGTAGAGAGCCGAGCAGTGCGGAGTCGGGTGGCAGCGCAGTGAGAGCAGGAACACTCGACCCGCCACTGGAATGCGGCGTTGATCCGGAGAGCAGGTTGGAGGGGGACGTGTGAGGAGAAATGTACCACGTGACACAAGCAATCGACGTCCCAGCATTCTCTGCGGGAGAGCGGCAAAACACGTGTAACCGTGTTGTGGTCGTCGGACGTTCACCGGTTCGCCGCAGCGTACAACGTGCATTTGTGCAACGCCGACGCATCCCGCAACGTTTCCGCCTGCAAGATTATCCGAAATGGATTCTGAAGCTCAGCGCATCCTACTTTCTATTATTCAGGGGAAGTCGCCGCGTGATGCGGAAATTTCTTTTGAACTAGAAAGAAAAACGGGCACTTTAACGATCTGACTTCCCTCGGAAGCTGAACAACGCACCTCCTTGTCGGAGTATGAAGAGACAGTCTTTCCAATGTACGAGTCCACTTTTGGTCTTTCCTCCGGCAACGAAAATAGCTCTTGAGAGATCGCCGCGTACATTTCGTAGTCGTCATCGCTACTAGTGTCGTCCGTAGAACTACAACTCGAATCCGAAGTTGAGCTCCAGATGCTGTCGCTGCTGTCACCGTCGAGCGTCTCGAGCACTTCAGCAAGGCGAAGACGCTTTGCTGCCACTGTTTCCCGCGCATCCGAAGAGAAGCAAGGTGTACTAGAAATGTTGGTATCTCTCGCTGAATCGTTAAGCCCGTTCATATTAACGACGTCAAAGTCACTGGGGCCAAAACAGTGCCTACGCTTGGTTGCCGCCATTGCCGCCGCGCTCGCCGGCTGAAGCAAAATGAGGAGGATATGACGTTTGGATCACGTGACTTCCTCGGTACTCCGCTTTTCAGGCGAGAGCAGTGCGGACTGCTCCCGGCTGCTCTCGGCGCAGCGAAACTGCTCTTGTTCTACCACTGGATGACGGCGCTCCCACTCCTGTTCGACCAATGAAACACGCCGCGCCTGGAAAGAGCACTTTCAGCGTGCTTTTGAGTGCTCCTGTTCTCCCAATGGAATTCGCCATAAGTGACTCACGGCCAAATTTCGGCATTGGACAGCCGCTTCACTGCACTTATGGTGCGTAGAGATGCCTTAACGATCACAGATGACAACTTTAAGCTGATAATCATACTTACACGGTATCCTGTACACAGAAGTTCTTGAAGGGGGGCTTCGGAAGGCTTAATATTGTGCACGAGTTCTCCGTTAGGAAGCATGCGTTTTTTAAGGTATATGTGTGCTGTTTGGTTACGGGCTAGGAAAATTATGCGAATGGATCATTGTATTAAATTGTGTATTGCGCGGTATTGCATGGATCACATAGTTTCGGATTCCCTTAATTCGATGTAACGCTTTTTCATGTTCAGCGGCGCACAAACTGACAACCATAACGGGAATAAAACGGGACAAGCGCGGGTGTCGTCGTTGCTGTTGTTGTTGCTGTTCATCTGCACAAATAGCACATACCCACCGTGAGGGATCGGCCAGGAATTGGGGCGGCGCGTTAACCAACCTTCGGTTTCGTTTTTCTTACGACGAGATCGTTTCTTTTTTTTTTTTTTTGTTGTTGTTGTTGTTGTTGTACTTGAGTGTGTGACGAATATAACGCATTTTATTTATTATTTCAATGATTATATCAGAATGGGCGGTTTCCAAATAGCCTGCTTTTCTATTCTTCTACTGTAGTTGTTTTCTTCAGTCTTGGAAGGCTTACAGCGGTACCAAAAACGCCGTTTATTTTCAGGAAGTGGGTATTCCTATTGTCTCTCACACATTCGTCTGTTCGCTGTCAGACATTACCAGCGACCCAAAAAGCTGCAAACGGGACGAGCTTAATGCTTGCCACGAGTTGTGGCTTAGCTTGCTACCTCAGCAACACCGTAATCTCAATTAATAACAAAAATGAAAAAGGACACGCCAAGCTCTCTTATTCACCAAGCGATGGTCGTTGCCTGGCCTAACTGCACGTGTCAAGCGAGGACTGCAGTCTTCTGGGCTGGCCTCCCACGCGTGACGTAAGTGCAGCCGAAAATTGGAAGGAGCGCCCCATAAGCTATCCACCGTTCCCCATCTTCGCGGTTGCTACCACGCAAGGAACGCCTCTTCCTTCTACCCGTAATACAGAAAAGAAACAAGAAAGAAAGAGAAAAGAAATCGAAACGAAAGTCTACCACGACCTTCCTAAGTCTGCCTTGAGTTTACGGTGTCACCGGCAGCGTCCCTTCGGTCGTTCGCGCCCTGGGCAATCCCTTCCCCTGCTTTTTTCGAACGAGCGGTGACCACACAAACAACGGCGACAACGACTACCGATCCACAACGAGGCCAACGCCAGCAGCAATAGAAAAGAGCAGGCGACGGAGATGATGACGACGTAAACGAGAGAAAAAAAAAAAAGCGAACCACGCAAAGATATTACCCACACGGGCCTCGAGCAAAGAAAGGAAGAGAGAAAGAAAAAAGACAACAACGAAACGTTTTGGCTGGACAGTTGCAGAAGGATGAGACGAAGCGTTCTTTCTTACAGGAAGCCGTTTACGGGAGGGCCGCAGCAGACGAAAATCAGCGCCGAACAAAGAGCAAAAGAAGCACGGGACAGCGCAAAACGACGACGACGGTAAATACGCACACGCACGCACGCAAGTACGCACGAAGAAAGGTTAAAATACACAAAGGCAGAGAGAGAGAAAATAAAACGCACAAGAAAAACAACTCCTTGGCCTCCTCGGTCGGTCGGTCCCCCCTTCGGCGGTACCCCCACGCCCTCCTTGCCTCCTTCGCGTTCTGAGGAGACGCAGCAGGGGTCCATCGCAGCAGCAGCGGGGCTCTCTGTTGAAGAAGGAGAAGAGGAGGTCCGAAATGGCTGTCGCACGACCGCTCGGCGCTGATTGGTCGAACCGACCGTGGGAACGCTCCGACTTCTTGAAACGCATCTTTTGCAGGTGGCGGCGGCGTACGTACGTACGGCGTCTTTTCTCGCGCGAGAACCCCCTCCCTCCGCTCCCATCTCGAACGATCTACTAGCCAAATCCCCCCTTCCCCCATTTCTTTCTCTACTTTTTTTTTCTCCCCACCCAGTGCCCGCTCGCTGGGCTGCGCTCTCTTTCCTCTTTTGCCGTGTGCCCTGTCGTTTATTGCGCCCTTTGCTTTTTCCCAGTACGCTTCTCCCTTTCTGATGCTTCTTCTTTTTCTTCTTCCTTTACCTTCTTGCGCTGCTCTTCGGGTAATTCTGTTCTTCCTTTTACCTCTTCCTTTCTTTTTTTTTTCTTTCTTTCATTCTTAGGAGTGACTGTTGTTGACGTTGCTCCGTCGCTTCCTCTCCGAGACGTGCCGCGCGCGCGCGCGCGTCTGCTAGCAGGCGTGGTTCTGGGACGACGCGGGGTTGCACACACTCCCCGAATCTTTTTTCTCGGGAGTGGAAGAAGGAATGACGAAAATGCGCGGCGCCAGAGAGCGCGTGCGTAGATTAACGAGGAAAAAATATATACACTATACTGACGCAATACCGGAACCCTTATGTTGATGTTTTTTTCTACATTCTTTACCTAATTTTGCGCGCAAGAGTCTCCCCGATGGAAAGGACGTGTTATGAAATCCTGCGAGGCCTGCGACCACGTGACAGCATCGAAGCAGTTCGTTGAGTTTGCAGAGTTACCATTAAAGCCTATCCCCATGAGTTCCTCGTAAGTGGTTACGGCGTTCCGCTGCCCAGCACGGAGTGTCGGGTTCGACTCCCGGCTGCGGCGTCGGCCGCATTTTGATGGGGGCGAAATTCAAGAACGATCGTGTAATTTAGATTTAGTTGCATGTTAGGGATGGTTAAGGACAGTATACCAGATTAATAAGTCGCTCAATCCTTCCTGAGTTAAAGACAGGACTCTTTCGCAACTGAACGACAATTCAGGGAGTAATGGGCCCCTGGCAGATAAGTGTTCGTTCCACGCGGCGCAATATCCCGCTTCTCTGTGCTGTGGAGCGTGGATCCAGAAAGCACGTGCTGCCACTATCCCTGGCGCTTTTCATCAGTTGCTTAATATGGACTCACAATGGTCTGGAGGACATTTATGGTGACGCCCAAGGAGCTCTCGTTGTAAATGACCCAGTCATTTACTGCGGTGATTTATTGTGGTGTTTCAGGTGCCAAGCAAGAACACAAGAGGAGAGACTACGGTGCCGTCGTCTGCTGATCTGTAGGAACGCTTGTTGTTTGTTTATTTCTTCTTTCAGGTTCTTGCTTGGCGCCTCGGGCTCCAAGCGGCCTCCTGCAGGAATGAGTATCGAGACGGAGGGCTGAGCTGTGAAATCGCGACACTTGTACAGCGATCAGCTTCGTTTCGCTTTGACTAATCGGTGGCGGTAATTTAGTCGCTAAATTGTGGAGCGAGAGGGAGATAAAGCTTTATTCTCGCTCACATCATTAATGAGCTGGCGACCTCAGTCCAGGCCACCGCACTCCAAGAGTAGAGAGAGAGAGAGAGAGAGATGGACAAAACTGAAGGGAAGACAGGGAGGTAGAATATATCCGCATCATCAGCTAGCTCTGTACAGTGCAAGGGGGAAAAGGTGAAAAATATGACAGAAATTCAAAGAAAAAGAAAGTATATATGGTGGACTGTGCGACCAATTGTCACTGGGTGACAAAGCAAGCACTGTTGTAATGTCTGTCTGTATATAACACAGACATTGTCTATGTGACGCCTTGACAGACTGTGCGGCAGCGGTCACACAGATAGTCTAAATTTGTAAACACTGATATCTACTGAAGTGCAGTAGACCTTTTGGAGAGTCAGCCTTTCTCTAAAAAGGCATCAGGTGGGAACTGATGACCTGTTCTCACAGGAAGGGAGCAAGAAGACGGGTGCCCCGCGAGTTTGTAAGTTTCTGAGCAATAGGGGCGAGTATAGCGGATATCGGAGCGCACACGACAACTCATGGAGGAAGAAAAAAAGTCTAGGAGTGAGCATGACGTCAGGCAGCTAGCCTCGGCAAGCCAACCCCCTTTACGCTACCCCATCCTCCCTTTGAGGTATATTTGCCTTTGGGAATAGGCCTCCCGTGGTTTGCAGGACCTCTCAAGGCACTGTTTGGTTAGTGGTACCTTTTAGTGACGCCGTCGTCACGACTGGGGTTTTCCTGCCCTCCCAGATAATCTCCGCGCGTTCGGCGACTAGAAATTGCCGCATGTCTACCACGTGTACAGGGAATATTTCCAATGAGCCTTTCCATTATATTCTTTATTACTAAGATCTAAGATTGTCGCGTGACGCTCCTTTCTAATAGTATTTTTTTTCCTCCATGCAACAGCTGCCGGGCTGGACTTCAATGTCGACTTGGTCGAGAACAGGGCAGGTGTAATGTAACAATTCGTTTCACTCGATTCTACGATTCTATTGCACTTGCCACCTGCCACTTTCGACCAGCCGATCCTGGTGACAACGATCCACTAGTTACGGGGATAGTTACGTTTTTGAACGAAACAGCGCAGAAGGGTGATATCGAAGGCCAGTTGCAAACGAACACAGATGGGCAATAGTTAGCGATCGGTGCGTAGGTCATTGATAGTTAAGATGGTTATAGATAGTTACTTCATAACAGCACAGTATTCACATGTTTCGAACCCACCGACATGTGACTGCGAAATTTTGGTGCCTGGAATTTTCGCACGTCAGACTGCCACACGACCGTCGCTGCGACTGCGGATCTGCAAGCGACAACCCTACGACACACCCTCAGTGCCCTGCCCCTGTGTGCCAAGTCCCCTACACCAACCTCACTGAGGCACTGATACCTGCTGTCACCTGCGACTGGGAATCTGCTAGTGACAACTGTACGACACATCATAAGTGCCCTGCACACCTGTCTCAAGTGCACTGCCCCCGTGTCTCAAGTGTCCTGCACCAACCCCATTGAGGCACTGATACCTGCTGTCACCTGCGACTGGGGATCTGCAAGTGACAACCCTACGACACACCCTAAGTGCCCTGCCCCTTTGTCCCAAGTCCCCTACACCAACCTCACTGATGCACTGGTACCCGCTGTCACCTGCGACTGGGGTTCTGCAAGTGACAACCCTACGACACATCCTATGTGCCCTGCACCCGTGCCTCAAGTGCACTGCACCCGTGTCTCAAGTGTCCTACACCAACCCCATTGAGGCACTGATACCTGCCGTCACCTGCGACTGGGGATCTGCAAGTGACAACCCTACGACACACCCTAAGTGCCCTGCCCCTTTGTCCCAAGTCCCCTACACCAACCTCACTGATGCATTGGTACCCCCTGTCACCTGCGACTGGGGATCTGCAAGTGACAACCCTACGACACATCCTAAGTGCCCTGCACCCGTGCCTCAAGTGCACTGCACCCGTGTCTCAAGTGTCCTACGCCAACCCCACTGAGGCACTGATACCTGCCGTCACCTGCGACTGGGGATCTGCAAGTCACAACCCAACGACGCTAAGTGCCCTGCACCTGCGTCCCAGTGCCCTAGACTGACCAGGCACGTGACCCCCCTGACATCTCTTTGCATGGGATATTTGGCATAGCACGGAGTGCGACAACACCCGCCTGCCCCGCTCCCATCTACCAGACAACTGCGTGCCTCCCTCGCCCCCTCCCCAAAGAAATTGTGGCTACATCGCTAAAACTCGCTGTGATTTAATGGACTTTACTGGCGTCTACTCGGGCACAGTAAAAATGGACTGCGCTCTATTTTGAAAAATCCGAAGACTGAATGAACTTTTACTGAGCTGCCTATGCAACGGCCCATACACAAAGAAAGGAGAAAAAAATCCGTGACGTCACTCCAACGTAGCGGCGATCGAGTATCGGTGCAAAATTAAAAACGTACGTTGAACTTTGACTTTCTTTTTCTGACGTAATAGCTCTGCGGAAACCAGCAAGGTAGAGAAAAGTAATTAACAAAGGGAGAATGAGAAATCTATCCGATCGTAGTAATTGCGACAAGGTGCAATGGGTTTTATATATTGGCAGTCCAGGCGCATTTATGCCTTCGGCATCGGCGTATGGTTTTCCTTTGTAGTAATCGGTACGATTAGGTGGGTGTCTCATTTTCACTTTATTAATCACTTCTCTCCACCTTGCAGGTTTCCGCAGAACTATTACGTATTCCGCCTTGCTTCAAGTTGTTTATGGGTTTGACTTCGCCCTGTGATCGGCTAGCCGCGTGGTTAGCTCAGATGGTAGAGCGGCTGCCTCGGTATGGCTGTAGTCCTGGATGAGTACGAATTTTTATTCAAGTGCGAGGTTTTTCTTTCGAGGAAACCGTATGTGTTTCCTTTGCAGCAATTGCTACGATTGGGTGGATGTGTCATTTTCCGTTCGTTAACTTTATTTTTCGCTGCCAGCAATCAACCTGTTAACGCCAAATTGACAAAGATCGACTTTTGAAGGAATTCTTTATCAGTATGAACATTACTGTCCTTTAAACGTAACGAGGTCTTTACTTTTCCCATCTTCCTTTTCTTATTTATATATCTCTCTCTCTCTCTCTCTCTCTCTCTCTCTCAGTCTCTGTATATCTATCGCCCTTTCTCACTTTCTCGTTGCTGAGACGAGAACTATAGTGCGAGAAACGCAAAGACGCGAATGAAACATAAAGAAAAAGAAAAAAAATTACGGCGAAGCAAGATTTGAGGAAGAGAAAGATTGCCCGACAAAGAACTTGGAAGGACCGTTTCTCCCAAGAGAAGCCTAGTGATGGTCTCGATAGAGAGGGGCTCGCGCGGCCGTTGAAAAAAAAAAAAAGAAGCCCGCGCGTGCGCGCGGCATGGCGCACGGTTCCGGATAATGAGTGGCTTCGTCTTCTCAGCGCCATCGTTCCGCAGGGAAGGCGGGGAGGGTGGAGGGGAGAGAGATGAGGGAGGGGGGGGGGCAGTGAAGCCGAGCGGTCGCTTATATGCGGTTATCCCGGCGGGAGGATAAGTGAGAGGGGCCGCTTAGCGTCGGCCTCCTCTTTTCACACAAAGCGGGCGGCCTTGCCGGTCGCAAGCGCAACGCGTGCCAGGCTGCGCGGCAAAGGGAAGAACGAGGAGGAGGAGGAATGGGCGCGCTCTTTCCGGAGCGAAGTCGTGCTCCTCGCTAACGCGCCTGCGTGCGCTGCTCGGCGGGCGACCTACCGGTGACGAGATGCGCCCGTTCGGTGCGGTGCATCGCCCGTAGTCTCCCGTGTACGCCCGTGAGCTGTGCGGCGGTGGAGCAGGCCCAATTTGCATTTAATTAGACGCTCTACAAGACGCCGGATTAAGAAGCAACGGACAAGGTTAAGCTGCATCGCCGTACGTAGTTGCAAACAATGTAGAAGAAGAAAAAAAAAAAACGCCAAATTCGTCTTTAAGCAACCATCGCTCTTGATAGACGCGATAATATTTATTCAGCGTCATCAGCCTATTTACGTCCACCGCAGGACGAAAGACTCTCGCCCAGCGATCTCCGACGCCCGTGTAATGCGCCAGCTGACCCCGTATTTCCCATCTTTTCTGGCAAATTCCCTAATTTCATCACGCCACCTGGTTTCCTGCCGTGCTCAACTACGTTTTTTTTTTTTTCCTGGCACAATTGGATTGATCAACTCCGGGCTGTCAAGAAGGCCCACGATGCGGTGGTAGGGCTTGCCTTTCCCATTCCCAATGTGGGAGCGGCCCGCAGTCTTGCCCCTATAAAAACGGGGTGAAGATTCCTCCAGACCTGAAGAAAGTTTACTACCTACTTAAGTGCCCATTCTGTAAGTACATAACAGACCGCAGGTTATCCGCCCTACGATCTACACGGTGTGCCAAACTCCACGTTTCCCTTTTTAATGTCAACTAGAATATCGGCTGTCCCCTTTTGCTCTTTGATCCACCACAGCTATCTTCCTGTTTCTTAAAGTGACGCCTAACATTTTCCGTTCTATTGCTCGTTGCTCGGTCCTTCACTTATCAAGCTTCTTTGTTAACCTCTAAGTGTGTGCCCCATAGAATGTGACACGTTAATAGGCACCAGGAATATTTCCCGCTGGGCATTTACTCTCGCTTAATACTTTTGTGCGAACCACGTGCATTCAGTTGCTATATGGCATAAAAAAAAAAGCAGTTACTATATTTCCTTTCATATTGCCCCAGCTGCATCGACGGTGCGCGCCAGTGTGGCAGGCTAACAGCCAAATTCGCATATAAAATAAGCGACACTAACACCAACAACGAATCAATTCGGACTGGAAAAGTATCGTTTAATAACTTCAATTTCATTCATTTGGCAGTAAGGGGGCGCAGGCGGATCCGGAGAGGATGCCCGGCGCCCGTGGAAGAAGGAAACAAACCGAGAGGAGGCAGTATTGCGTCGTGGTGCAGCCACCCTCCGCAAGTCAAATCTCCGTGTTGCCACCGGGCCCCTTCGGATTTCCTCTCTCGGAAAGCCGGCACAACACGCGACCCTGTGCTCGGGTCAGTGTGCTTTGCTCCCGGCGGAGGTTTCAATCGATTCCCACTTGTTCGGGTGCATTTTGTCAACCCCTCTGCGCAAGTTTCTCTCCCACGTACTCGTGCATCTTCGGTCGTTTATTGCAACGTGTACATTTATCGTCTTCGTTGCAACGTGCGCTGTAGCAGTAATGATAGTAGTAGTAGTAGTAGTAGTAGTAGTGGTAGTGTTCGGTTGCTTAATTTTATAGAACATCATGAAAAAGAAAGCAAGAAAATTGCTGCTGACCGCACTGTAACTGCATAGCTACACCTGCTGACACCTGAACCATCAACGGAAAGTAACTGCGAGAGTTTAGTTGTAGCAGAATAAACGCACATTGCGGAAACAAAAATGAAATAAAGCCATCTTGAGGGTTCTCTAACATCGCTCTAAGACAAGCGGCGTCGAAAAGGGTCGTCAGGTTATTAATTAATAATTAATTAATTACGTTTTGCATTACATGTGAGGGTGGGAGGAATAAAACATTGACATCCCTTACTTTAATTTGTATACATATTGGCTGTAGACTTGGCGAAACTTAATAACTAAATAACTATATAAATAAATAAATAAATAAATAAATATTCATGTTCACTACTCACACTCTGTCTTTCCATACAACGCTCAGCCTCGCCGACACTCCCACAACCAAATATGCGACGCCCTAAAAAAGAAAAAAGAAAAAAAAAGACATTCCGCCCGGAAGCTTAACGTATCGAAACGCCTAGAGGGCCTAGAGATACAACCCTAGCTTGAGCTGTTTCGCCAGCGATCACTCTCCATCGGCTATCAAGTGAAACGACCCCAGCGTCCGTTGGTCGCCTTGAACTTCATTTCCTGTTACAGCTTCTCATCGCCGGCTGTCATCACCTCTGATCGCGTGCTTCCTTCTCCCTCGGCTCACCACTCGTCCGCCCGCTCTGGCCTTAATGGACCGATCACCCGCGGAGACGCACCTGCCTGGCGCTTACGCCACAGCGTCGCCTCGGTTCGTACAGTCATAAACGTCTCTCCCCGGACGCTGCTGCGCTGACCTCGCCACTCTTCGCCTTGAACTCGGTACGCATAATGGCGTCATCAAGGGGGAAGCGGAGTCATATAAAAGGAGAATTGAAGACGTTTTATGGCGTGCTCCAGCATCGTCATCATCGTCATCGCCTTTCCATGCAAGGTTTGCCATCTCACCGCATTCGAGACGGCACTTCTGCTTTGAGAGACAAGAGACGCCGTTTGGTAGCTGTTGCGCACTTGTAGAAGGAGAAGGAAAAGATATACGGGCAAATTTGCCATACTCCACCTCGCCTTTTTGCATTCCCCTTAACCACCAGATTCATGCTTAAACCAGTCAGAAATCCAGAAGGACAACAATTACTGCGCGCGAAAATTCTCGACCAACAACAGTATAGCACATGCCCACGGGCAACAAGGAGGGGGGGGGGGGGGGGTTCTGTAAGTGTCCGCCTAGTGGACATGTCTATTGCGTCTGTTGCTGAAGTTCTGATTGGCTCGACTGGGGTATGCATCAGAAGGAGACAGGCGCCCTCAGCCAATCAGCACTTCAGAAGCAGACGAAATGGAAAACTCCATTAGGTGGACATTTACAAAATGCCCCCCCCCCCCGTCCCATTCACCCAGATCAACGTCCTTGTGCGGCACAGTACCGTAAACTCGCGGGCCTTAATAACAACAATCGAGTGCTGCGACAGATCCTTTACAAGGAAAGAAACTAGTATTGCCGATGGCTAAAGTCAATATCCTTATTTTCTTTCTTCCTCCTTCACCAGTCTACAGGAGTTACCTTGTTAAACGCTCGTTCCCTGCTCTTTACAAGGTTCTCGTTTTCTCGGATGGGGCTCATTTACACCCCTTATACACAGTCGGAACAAACCTATACCTCACTTGAGTATACGAGGCGGCAGCCGAAAGAAAGAACACGCGCTAAAGCATTTGTTTGCCAAACAACGCGTTTGTTCATTTTCTTGCACGTTATCTCTTTAGGCATTGCTACATTCTCCTTTCTACTTCTTTCCGTTTTTCATTCTTTCTTTTTTTTTTCTTTTCGGGTACTGTTTGCCTGAAAATAACCGCTGCTGCGATGACGCGCTCCCGACGAAACCTTCCCCGAAGCCTTCCTGGCGTCGCAGGCGCAACAAACAAACAACTCGCACGGACTCGGGAATCGAGCTTGCTACAACGCCCGGTTGGTCTCTGCTTTTTTTCCCACATCGGTGACAGCGAAACCCGCAGGAAAACATCGCGAGACATCTCGTCCGACGAAACAAAAACAAAATGACGAAAGAAAAAGACCCTTCCCTCCTCTTCTCATTTCCAATCTCGATTCAACCCCCTTTCCTTTACAAGCAAGCAAGGCAAGGCAGGCAAGATGATGCGCGCGTAAAACGCCGCAACCGCCCGACCGTCCCGTACGCTCTCCTCCTCTTCGTTGCCGCTGGCATCGCGCGCGTCTTCTTTCGCGCGGGACATCTGGCGATGCGAAAGGCTCCGCTTCGCGCCAACGACCACGGGCAAGAAGCAGGCAGGCACGCACGCACCACGCACGTCACCGCCCTCCCCTTGCCCTCCTAACATCCACGACGCACCCCCCTCCTCGCCTTTCCCAAGCATTTTACCTCGCAAACGCACACTTCTCTCTCGCGCGGGGCTCCGGTTCTTCGTTCGAGAGAGTCGCCTCCGGAGTGTGGGAAAACTCCGCCTCCGCGGACGAACGACCACGGGACGGCACCTGCGGATAGCGGAATTTCCCCTTCGCCCTCTACCCTCGCCAGCAGTCGCTCTTGTCGCCGTGAGCCAGAATTTCCTATAGGTGGCGTTGCGAAATCGCAGGACTTCTTCGACGCAAGGGTCTGAGCCAACACGTCGGCACCGCCGTGCTTTCCTCCCTCTTCGTGCAGTCCTCCCCTTGGGAAGCAGAAAGTTTAGTGCATATATATATATATATATATATATATATATATATATATATATATATATATATATATATATATATATTAAGGATCTCGCCTTCTCTCTCAGAATAGTCACACACACAACCGTGGTGTCTTGCGGTCAGCGTTGACGGCCACCTCCGCGTCGGAATCCTCTGTTATATAGGGAGCATTGGGATATGTTTTGATACTCCAACTTGTTCTCTGTGTTTCTCTCTCCATCTGCTAGCGATCCGTTTTCTTAATTTGCTTTAATTTCTGCGGACCGTCTTTTCCTGGTGTTTATCATCCTCGAGGTTTGTTTATGACAGATGGTTGCAGTTATTTCCGCTGACGTTGGCGTTTGTCATTATGTATACGGAGGTTAGCCATTACTGGGCACGGAAGAACATAATCTAAATTTTATTTTTGTAGTGGCTGATCTCGTTTCTACACCGCCTGCTCACATTCTTTTCCTTTTTTTTTTTTCGAATTGGTCCAATCAGTCAAATTATTCACTGATTGATAGCGATTTATACATAATGTTGAATGTGTGCGCCAGTGTTAATATACGAGTATGTTCAAATATGCACGTCGCGGGTGCGATTCTGCCCAGCACCGGATAAACTTTAAATGAGATTTTTGCCATTGAATAGCGGCACATACCCAGAGCCACATACCCAGTGACACAAGTTGGCCCGATGGTCGGCTTCAAACCCGGTTCCTTGATACAGCAGCCCCAAATGCGGTACGTATTAGAGCGTTGAGTATAACCAGAGACTCAAGTTGGCGAGAAAGTGGTTAAAGACACAGAAAAATACACCCCGAGATGTACCTGTACTTAGAACGATAGCAAATAATTTAAGTTTACCAAAATCCGACAGAACCCATCTCGCGATGAATACAGACGTTAACGCGATTAGCATTGAAGCACTGCAGCGTCACAGCGCGTTGCCAGCGTCTAAACATGTGTGCAGCCGGGCTGCTCTCTCGCGCTTCCCGTTACACACGCTGCGCCATCTAGCGCCGCCGCCGCTAAGTCGGCGTGTGGCACTGGTTCAATTCCGCCGAGCAAGGAATATGTTTTGAACCGTCTTTATTTTCGTTGAAGCGCGGCCGATACCCAGTGACACACGCCCATTTAGCCAAGCTGGCCTCAAAGGGTTCTGTTGAAGAACGTGCCATACCTATAGTGGCGGTTAGAGGCATGTGGATGGATCGATGGATGGATAGACAGATAGATAGAAAGTGCGTGAAGTGCGGAAATTGCGTGCCCTAAGTACTCTTACTAAGTACGATTAGTACCCTAAGAATGCTAATCGCATTAATAGACCTAGAGAAACAGCCGTAACCACGTTAGCGGAATCTTCATGATTGCCTGAAACGACTGATCACCATGCACCAGTTCTCTTGCAATGGAAGGAAACAAACAACAAAGGGTGTGAGGAGAGTGTAACTTATTCCTCGTCTACAACACGCTAAAGGAGTGGCTTTTGTGACGTTGTTGGGAGTTGGTTTTGTGACACCGTCAGCGTCATCGTCACCGTCATCATGAACCTATTTACGACCACTGAAGGAGAAAGGCCTCTCCCAGCCATCTCACATTGGCGGCGTGGTGGTGATATGGAGTAGAGGATCGGGATCGGTGCCCAAAGCCGGCAAAAAATGAAACATAAGAAAGTCGCCGAGAGCCAGTGAGTTTAAACTACTCCTGATGCAACAAAATTAGGAAAGCCGACTGAGCTCCAAAAATACGCCACTCCGCCACGATATGGCACTGACCTCCCAACTACAGTAATTGGCCGCTACCTCCCTCATGACTCTTGCAGTTTGTGGCAAAATTAGTGAACAGGTCGTGGAAGGCACCGGATAATACCGTTGTTGCATCGTGGCAGAGGGCGCTCGAGTCTTTAATGATATGGTTTGGAACATGACAGGTGCTGACACAATTACTGATACATGAGAGGAACTGACACAACTTATCACTTAGATACACTATTATACAAATAGTAACATTATATCATCTACAAAAGTTCGACCTTACGGCACTCCCTGGAGCACAAGTTGCTTCTCTCTTTGCACACGATATAGTTAGTGCACATGTGTGACCTCCGCGGAAAATTGCTTCGAACTTTTGTGCCTACGTATTTTAACACTAAAACGTTGCGTACACACTCAACTTTTTAACATCACGACGAAAACGCGCACGAAACCTCTATACGTGTATAGGACGGAAACGTATTCTGCCATTTTCACTTTAGGTCGCATGAACGCAGCAAGTGAATAAAGAATGCGCGTTAGGGTAAAACAACTCGTTCTTAGCAAACGGTCCAAGTATGCCAACCCCCTGGCAATCACAGTCGCCGCAAATATGGCCTAGTATAGAAGGGACCACAAGGTATTGGTGTCATAAGGGCTATACAATCCCCAACGGAAAAAAAAAAAAAAGATCGTAGGCCTGTACATATACATATTTTTCATGCGACCCCCAACATGTTCTTGTAGGGATCATATGGGAACTGCCCCATATGATATATGGGATTGTGCAGGTTTCATCTCCCCCTCCAGTGCAGGGTAGAAAACCGGAGACCCGCCTCTGGTTAACCTCCATGCCTTTCCTATCTCTCTCTCTCTCTCTCTGCAGGTTTTTATATGGAACGTCATATGTTCATATGAAGTCCTATGAGGCATGTCCCATATATATGAGAACATACAGGCTCTTCTATGGAATCCCTATATCTTCATGTGGGGATTATATGAGACATGTGCTATATGATATATGGGAACGTACAGATCTTTATGCGGTGAGAGAGGGTGTGTGTGCCTTGGAGCAGCATATTCAAATGCGAACTCCTTTCTCATATGTAGTGGTCAATATCCCACTTTGTGTCTTCCGGGTGTGCAGCGAAACGATTGCATACCTCCTTTGCGAGTGCACCCGTTTCAATAGCCCTCTCAGCCACGCTAGACCAACTGGACAAGCAGCCACTCACGGAAATTCAAATTCTTCGAAACTTGCCTACACTAACATCAGCGCGAGCCGCTATGTAGGCGTTGCTGCGTTATTCAAAAAGGCATCGGACTATGCGACCAGTTGTGACTGTGCACTGTGTGACGTTTTGTGGGGAACGGCGATATGTTCACGTGGGGATCATATCCGACATGCCTTGTATGATATATGGGAACATATGGATCGCTATATGGCACCCCTAAAGTTCAGGTGGGATTATTGAATGTACGTCCATGCAGGGTTTCTTCCTTTATTTTTTACACGGAAGGCCCGCGGAAGGTTTCTAATCAGGCCACCCACAATGAACGGAGGTTGCTCATGCTTGGTGGCACTATTTATTGGATTCGCTATGCCGCTGTCAGACTCTTTTTTTTATGCTCTTAGAAAATTTCACTCTCCCAAAACGGGATCGCAGATGCACCTCACAGTCAGTGCGAGCACCGGAAACTCGAGCACGTGACAAACCGCTTTTGTGCGTCTCGTGCCCTCACTGTGCACGCAGGTATACCAGAGGCCTCGCAGCCCCCAGTTGAGAAGCGGTAACGATCTCAGAAAGGCAGCGACGTGCCAGGTGGGTACCGGGAGGATGAATCGCACATTCCACAACTCTGGCCTCGTACACCATGCGCAAACCGCGCTTCTTTGCACGCTGTGCGCACGAATCTAGCAACTGCACTGTTCGCCCGAGCTTGCACGGCCGACCCTCTTATTCCCTTTTTTATCCCCTGGATCCACGACCTCTGGTCCCCATCTCCTCTTAGGCCCCATGTGCACCTTCGCCAATCGGCCCGTTGGCAATGAAAAGAGAAATCGCTACGCAGAACTACGGTAGAATGGAGCAGGCACGGGAGCAAAACGCGGAAACGCACAAAATCGAAACCCCAGACTAAGCTTCAGGGGCAGGGTGGGGATGGAGGGGAGGGGGGGAGGGACTGTTGCACGGCAATGCCAAGTAGACAGAGCGCTAGAATGGCCTGGAAAGTGGTGGTGGTGGGTGGGGGTAGGGGGGAGACAGAAGGGGAGAGTGCAAGCGGGGGCGAAGATGGGGCGAAAGGAAAGGAACAAGCGATGGAATGCAGATACTAGGCGCATGCGCGTGGGAGACCCAAGACCCGTGGGAACGGGCGGACTCTGGACCCCTTGTCCCGCGGCCAGAAAGGCCCCCAGACACGCAAAGACTACGTTCTTCCTCTCCGCAACCTTCCCTTCCTCCAAGTCCCGTACGCGGCTCACTGAAGTGAACCCCTCCCTCCACCCCTCCAAGCCTCCGACCAGAAAGAAAACGGCCTGTTCGTCGTCGTGGGTCCATAGTTCGCCTTCTGCTTTCTTCGCTGGCAGCAGCAGCTGAAGCACGGACGCACGGCTTCGCGGGAGAGGGGAGGGGGGCACCTTCTAGTAAGCAAACCCACGTAAAAGTGCGCGCGCGCCACCGCTGCGCCCCTCTGGCGTCTCTCTCTCTCCCTCTCTTCGGAAGGGGCAACAAGGCGCATGCGTGGTTCTCTTTCGCATGCGAGCGCCACCTGCCGCGCCGGTCGCCAGGCGGCAGCCGCGCGCCGAAGCACCGGCTGCGGCCGGAGCGTGGGAACGCAGCTGACCCTACGTCGGACCCTCGCGCGCGCGCCAACACGCGCACGTGCGTGCCTTCGCAGACGACGCTTCTCCTCTCGAGGAGCTCGGCGGTCACGTGCTCCCCGGGTCACGTGGTGGGGCGGCGACGTTGTCTTCCCCGCCAACGTCTTCTCTCGTCTGCCCCTTTCCTTCGATCTTTCTGTTGTTGGCTTTTTTTTTCTCGTTGATGCTGGGTGTGCCTGAGGGCGTGGGGCATGATGCAGCAGCTCTTTCCGACTTTGCGGTCTCTGCGCGGCTGGCCACGCTTGCGCGGGCGTTTGCCGCCCGTTGCCGGCTGTCCGGCCGGGAGTGTGGGAAAATTCTCCGTTCGCGCTCCGCCGAAACGAAAAGCAAAACATTCCCGCTCGCTCCTTCGCTTGAGGGTCGTACACCGACCTTGCGGTGCGTGGAGGGGGGGGGGGGAGTTTTGGAACTGCTGACACCCGGCCCGTGCGCGCACACTGGCGTGCAAGCTGCGCTGCCCACCACTCTCCTGCTTCAGTGACACACGGCCTCGGGCCCACTTGAACGGCGCGAATTAGATATTGAATTACAGATTACCTAGGAGGCGCTACGTACATGGACAACATAGACTAATGATACGCACAGGCGGCTAAACCGCGGCAGTATTATTGTGGGGGGCTCGTGACCAATTTATATGCATGGCAAGGCAAAGTAACGCGCGCGTTTCAAGATTGTGTGGCCTGTCGGGACTAAAGATTGTTTAGCTGACAGCGCGCTTGATGCAGCACTGCATGCGCACTGCAATTGTTGCCAGTTGGCGTCCCGTGTGTATCGTTTGTTTCTTCCTGTTTGTCCGTACCGCGTTACGTAATCTGTACTGATGGCACAACAGGCCCGATCGAGAAGTAACGTTAGTCAGATATTTAAACACGTCCGAGAGACATCTCAAGGCGGGAAAAGAAATAATAAACGGTGGGCATGTGCGAGGCACCTGCCGTGGAGATAGTGGCGACTGATGGCGCCTGCAGAGAGTATATGGCGGAGAAATGAGGAAAACGGAGAAATTTGTGGAAAAGTAAAAATACTTTGACGTAATTGTTCTGCGGAAACCCGCAAGGAGGAGGGAAGCATTAATAAAGAGAAAATGAGACATCCACTCAATCGGAAACCCATACGGATTCCTCGAAAGAAAAGTCTCGCAGTTGAAGAAAAATTCGTCCTCGTCCGGGACTCGGTCCCGGGAACACCGCCTTTCATATGGTAGAGCCGCTACTCCGGAAAGGCGGTGGTCTCGGGTTCGAGCCCCGTACCTGGACGAATTTTCCTTCAACTGCTAGGCTTTTCATTCGATGATCCTTTGTAGCAATGGACGGTTTGCAAAAATGCTGTTGCGCATGCGCGAACACGGCTGTCACGAGCGCCCTCTACATGGCTAGATACAAGAAGCAGACGAACAACCAACGCAGCCCTAGCGCGCCTTGAGACCCCGGTTTGTGGTGGTTTTGATCGCGGTAGTTTCGTGAAAAGGCCGGCTATAGTTGTGTTGCGTATTGTGCGCAAATTGCTTCACTAGCAAATGGAGCACGAGTTTATTTCGTTTTCTGCCCGAGAAGGAGCTATCCGGCGAGGAAAGCAGCATAGATAAGCGACGACTGTAGAGGCCCATCACAGCACGTGACTTTCTCGCTCCTCGCGGAGCCGATTCTCATCGTGCAACTTGAGGATACCGAACTGTCATATGCCAGCGCCGCGAGGTTAGTTCGGCCTGCAAGCTTCGAGACGCCCTTAAACGCAGCCAGATTTTGCCGGAATGTGGAAAGCTCAAGATGGACGAGGACGGACAGCGCTTGCGGAAGCGCATTGCATGGTGTCGCTCAGTTGTCGGTGACATGTAATTATAATAAATAATATAAAGTGATGTCGAAAGTGCGCCTCATACGACAGTCAGCGCCCGCTACTACGCCACCGAAGAGATCCGAACACACCGCCCGGAGGAAGTCACCGACTGGCAACGCGTACGACCACCGTGCGACGGAGTTCGCCTGGTTTGCTCTTTTCTGCCGACAGATATGCAAATGTATCTTTAATTTAGCCGCTTAATAGTCATGCATGCGTTAGAGTTCGCAAAAAAACAAGGCGTTCAATTGCTAGCAGAAGCCTCTTCGTAACCGGCGACACCCACGACCCACCGTCTTCATCCGCGGCAGTTAGTGCGTATACAGTCGAAAGGACGGCGCCCCGTTTGAGACTTTCCCGCATTTACCGTGCGCGAAAAAGGACCGTCGTAATAAGACAGACAGCTCCGTGACACTTTGCTTTGTTGCACATGAGCCATGTCAGTGCGGTAAACTCTCCTAAGCGGAGCATCACGCTAGGTCCACTGACTTTGTCGGCAGCCGCCGATCGCTGAGCCGGTATACACAGGCCTAGCTCTCGGTTGTCGAAGCAGCAGCCGACGGCGCTTGCAGTGCAGAAGGCCGCGAGTCATAAAGCGTCTATTTTCGTGAGCATTTTACTGTCCAGACAATAATGTCGCGGCTAAACCAACGCAGCGTTGGTTCTCTCTATACTTTGTCGGCAGCAAAGAGCAAACCTTGCATGGTGGCAGCTGAGCGCGGCCAGTCTGCGAAACCAAGTGTGGACGCTCGGCGACACATCGGCAGCGTGCTTCGACGACGTGCGCTCCGCTCTTTGTTTGAAGACGTGCGTGTCGCTCGCATCAGTCCCATGCCGTGCAACAGCAGCCTGCGAATGTACGATATCTTTAACGTAATCTTATTCAGTGCCGAGCCTCGATGGGGCCTGGCGAATAGCGGCGCTTGTAGAAGCAGACACTGCCACACGCGATCAGTTTGAATGTTACGCTTCGAGAAGTCGGAGGTCCTAGTCATGTACGAAAACTGGAACAGAGTAAGAGCGTCTTCAATTATTTTGGCCGCAGTGAACACACGCGGTTGCCGTGGGAGAGGTCAGGCATAAGCCGAGAAAGGAAACTCGATTTCCAACCACATACTCTCGCACGCACAGCGCTGCAGCTTTGCCTGTTGCGCGCAAGATGGCGCTCACTATTTTGCAAACCGCCCATTGCTACGATTGGGTGGCTGTTTCATTTTCACTTTATTAAGCAACAAGACTGAACAGCAAAACACATACAACAACAACTAAGTTTTAGGAAATTCTTGCAAGTGTTAAGCAGTTAGAAGTCTCTAGTGCGGCAGTATGAAGTCGCATAATGAATTCCGGCGTGTGTGTGTGTGTTTGCGCGTTGTGAGGAGAAGAAATTCTTAATATTATTTCGTTGTTTCTGTTAGAACCTTAAAGGAATGTTAGCGAGCAATATGTCAGCTTTATCTGGTATTTGGCTCGTTCCTGAGCAGTAAATGTTCTCGAAACTTGCAAGTTTGTGTATGTGGTTCCTGTAGGCCGCTACGCAGACCCTATTGACCGACAGTTACAAGCTGTCAATCAAACCTGTGACGTCATGGTGATCTGGTGCGACAACTTCAGGGCTGGGTCGCCCCCCCCCCCCCCCACTCGTCCTTCTTCCTGTATGCTACCTTGCCTCATTTCAAGGTTAATGTGATCGATTTGCGATTGCAGGAGTGCATTATATACTAGGACTAGGCGATCGATCGATTAACCTTCCGACTAATCAATTAAAGCTTCATTCGCGACTAAATTTTGCGATCGCGATTAATCGGTTGAGCTTACACGACCAAAATCAGGCAAGCGCCGGCGCTGACGCCACCACTTGTCTTGCTCACTCGCAAGGAAGTGTCGCGGCTTTGAATCATCGGTCAAACAGATCCCGTGTAACTTGTCGAAAAAAAAAAACGAAAAAGAAGGAATACGAACGCATTCGTTTTCAGCGGGAAACAACGAGGAAACAGCGCCAATTAAACCAGTCGATGTTATAGGCTGTTTTAGAATAGGGGCCCCCCAAATATAGTACGTGAGGCCACAGTGACCCCACCAGCAATGTCGTTTTGCGTGGGTAAAAAATACGTTCGAAATTATACATTTGAATTAAATTCTATAGTTTTACGTGCCGAAACCCCAGTGTGAATACGATGCGCGCCGCAATGGGGAACTCCGGATTCGTTTTTCACCACATCGGCTTTGCTGACGTGCAGCTAAGTTGAAGTTCGCGAACGAGCGTTTTTGCATTTCAACCCCATCGAAAGGCGGCTGCCGCGGCCGGGATGGAAACCGCAATCGCAGCGCCATGGCCGCCGGGCTAACTGGGATCGGGGGTCGTATTGGAAGTTCCGCTTTCATTTTCTCCGTCAGTAGACAACATACTTTCGTTTTTATCACAGAGTAAATGCAAGCGGAGTTCCGAAAGAATACCCCACCAGTTTAAAGTGTTCTGGGGTCTTCTCTTTGGCGTTCTCTATAACGAACGAGAACTCATTTAACAATATCGTAACATTTTATTTCCTCGCATTGCTCTATTTCTCTGCAGCAACTGTTCTAAGTCTCTCTCTCTCTCTCTCTCTCTCTCTCTCTCTCTCTCTCTCTCTCTCTCTCTCTCTCTCTATCTATCTATCTATCTATCTATCTATCTATCTCTATCTCTCTCTCTCTCTCTCTCTCTCTCTCTCTCTCTCTCTCTCTCTCTCTCTCTCTCTCTGTCTTCGAGTGAAGGCGCGAGCGTAAGTATTGGCGAACGACATGATGTACGAGCTTTCGGCGCGGATTGTTTTCAGGGCCATCAGGCGCGCTGATCAGGCGAGACCCATCGACGAGGAGCGGTAAGGAGTGCAGAGGCGAAAGGCTGACACAATAGCGGAGCTAACGAATTCAAAGTGAGGAACCGCGCGTGCAAATCAAGTGACGGCTTGTCACGGTCTAGATGACAGGGCAGCAATCAGGGTTTGCGCTACAATCTCACCCCCCCCCCCCCTCCCCCATACCTCCTCTACGCTTTTTTTCTTCGGGGCTCAGTTTTCAGGAACTATGATGTCGCTACTCGACCCCCCCCCCCAGCCCTCCCACATGCACACACACATACACAGATACACAGATATAGACAAACACGCACACACTAAATACAAACATACACGTACACGCACTCACACAATCTCACCGACCAACGCACACACACTCATATTCATGAACACATACATGCACACGCTCACAGAGTCGCATACACACACGCCCACACAAATGCGTGCTCACGTGCAAACTTACTCACACACACAAACGCTCATAAACACACGCGCACACTCGCACGCAGTCACGAAAAGCACGCATGCGCTCACACAAACGCACTCGAAGAGAGAGAAAGAAAATGGAAAAGTATGCCTCGTTTGCGAAATGTCTGCTGTTGCGCTTTCAGAATTTTTCGCTGCTGGATGTGTCCTTCAGTTACGTTATTCAGCTATTGACGAAGTGTATTGACTAGGAAAGCAGTACTGGTCATTTCTATGTTTGGTGTTACCCGCCGTGGTTGCTCAGTGGCCATGGTGTTGGGATGGGTCGGCGCACTCACTCATGAGCGCGCTCATTCACACTCACTGGCTCTCATTTCAAAGGCGTGAGTGCGAGTGCTTGTGAGTGCCAGTGAGTGTGAGCGAAGATGAGTGCGAGTGTGAGTTAGTGCCAGTGAGTGCGAGTGTGAGTTAGTGCGAGTGAGTGTGAGTGGAGGTGAGCGTGAACGTGAGTGAGTGCGGGGCCTGAAAAAAATTAATGTGAGTGAGTGTGAGTGAGTGTTCCCCCACACTGCCGAGTTGGGCTGCTGGGCACGAGGTCGCGGGATCTAATCCCGGCCACGGCGGCCGCATTTCGCTGGGCGCGAAATGCGGAAGCGCCCGTATACTTACATTTAGGTGCACGTTAAGGAACCCCAGGTAGTCCAAATTGTTCCTCATAATCAGAAAGTGGTTTTTTACTTTAATTTTTACTTCCTTCCAAACAGTCCATTACCTCTGTAACAATAACAAAACTCTACACAAGCAGGAACTATAAATAAGTACTCTTTATTTGCAGACACCAGCTCAATCTATAGTGTGTATTAGAGTCCGTTCGACGACTACTCGAGAAAAAAAATTCAAATTTTTTTCAATGGTGTGGTGCGAACATTGTGCGAGTCGATACGGTATAGGGTCCGGGGAGTCCGCGATAAATCCGATTTCCTACAGCGTCCATGCATACAACTTGAACTTGCTTGGAATTCAAACTCGGTATTGCGAAATTTTTAGTGCGCTCGTAAAGCGTCTTGGGCAAGCCCGTAAAGGTCGTATTATGCTTTTGCTCACAGGTTGTACACGCGGTTATTTTTCGTACGCTGCCTGTGAACGATCGACTAATTGTCCTGCGACCTACCTTTGACCATTTGTTCTGTTTTCTTCGGATGCGCGCCGGACGGCGATCATTTCCAAGGGATACAACGGTATGACTCATGACTTTGATTGTATGCAGTGTGCATGCAGCCTGCGCTCAGTGTTTCTCGAGTCATGTTTGATGGATTTTGTGCTTACAGTTTGCTTTGTTTACGATCGACTTTCGCAGCGAGATCGAATTACTTTGGTCTCCGTATACGTGTTTGCCCAAGAGGCTTTACGAATCCTCTAAAGATTTCGCGATGCCGAGTTTGGATTGCAAGCAAGCTCAAGTTGTATGCATATAGGCGCTGTAGGATATCGGGTTTATCGCGGAATCCCTGAACCCTATACCGTATCTACTCGCACACTGTCCGCACCACGCCATTAAAAAAAGAAATTAGAGTTCTTTTTTTTTTTTTTGGAGTAATCATCGAACGGACTCGAACACACTACAGATTGTATGCACACTGCTGCACACACACTGCTGTATGCAAATAAAGAGTTTTTGCAGTGCCTGCTTGCATAGAACTTGCGTTCTTGTTACAGAGTTATACACTGTTTGGAAGGAAGTAACATTTTGTTTGAGCTTAAACAGTGGCTGATGTGAGTATCCCCGATTTACACTGCAGCCATTTAGGTTTCCTGTTTAGCAAGGAAAAAATGGTATGACTCATGACTTTGACTGTATGCGGTGTGCAGCCTGCGCTCTGTGTTTCTAGTCATGTTTGATGGATTTTGTGCTTACAGCCTGCTTTGTTCACGATCGACTTTCTCAGCGAGATCGCATTTCTTTGGTCCGCGTCGTCGAATTCTAATATATCACTTGATGTCCTTGCGTACCCTGTAGGTCGAGAAAGAAAGAAAAAAAAGAGGAAAGACTGTTTTCCAACATGTAGACATTGGAAAAGGGGCTGCTACATAGAGAGAGGTGTACTTGCTCTGGCCTCACGGTATGTCACCGAACTAAAGGTCCGAGCGAATAAGGCAAACAAATGAATGCCGGGTGTTTTACCGAACGATGCGGACAAAAATGCGTTTTTCTTTATCTTTGTTTTTTTTCCCCTTTCGGTAAAGTAAAGGTGTTCCAATTGCATCGGTTTTATTGTACTCGCTATAAATGTCCCCTTTAGAGGAGTACTCGACCACACGCTCCCGGGGCGCAAAATTGTGAGCCTTAACGTGAAGGTTGGGAAACGCTTGCGAGATACCTTAATTTGATACGAAAGTTGGTCTCTAACGGTCAAACATGGCCTCATCGACGTTATCGGGACGCTCAGTTACCTCAACATTCCCGCCCCCCCCCCCCCGATTTAAGCTCAAAAAAATTTAACGCATAGCCTATGTCAGTATCGTTTTCGATACGCTGGAGCGAATTTTCAGCTCTGGATACTGTAGGAAACCGATTACTAAACAATTAGAATTCGAACTAATAATTATTCGAATTGCATTCTACTTTTCTTTTTCTTGAGCAAATAGCCTCCGTGGCCGGAAATAAACGTGAACAAGTTGACCTAATTTTTCTTTGACGTGTAACGGGGCGCTTGCGCTTTGTAGGGTCAAGAACGCGCCGCAACTGCACACGCACGGCTAAAAGAGCTGCGGCTTCCGCGGTGACGCGTCATGTGGCCAGCGGGAGGCCAGCGCCGCCTCCCACCTCGCTAAACACTGCGGCCGTGGGAACGCGAGCTCGGAATGCGCGTGTGGCAATGTGTGCAGTACCTCTACCACCTCCTCGTCGCGCACTGTAACACCGCAAAAAAAAAAATATAATAAAGAAAGACAGAAAAGAAAGAAAGAAAAAAAAGAGAAAAAGAAAGGGTGAGCGGTAGTCGGCGCCCAGCGCCTCCGGCGGTGAGCGGTTCCGCTTAACCGCAGCAGCGGTGGCTCCCTCTGTTTCCCACGCACGGCTGCTTGCGTCTCGCTGCTTCTGCAGGTGTGCACTCGGATTCCGTGGCGCGCCTCCCGGAACCGAAACCCGCCCGTTGGTCGGTCGGTCGTTCGTGCGGTGGGTCGCGGCGTTAAAGCGTCGCGTAGATGCGCTTTCAGGAATTGCCCGGCAACACGACGTTCTTCGGAGGCAGTGCCCTATTATAAAATGGGGTAAGAGACAGAGAGAGAGAGAGAAGCAAGATGTCGTAATATAATTACAACCGCTTTATCCATGCAACCTTGTGTGTGCGCGCGTCTTTGCGTTGCGCCTCGTTCGGGCAAACTTTTGCAGCGCTCAGGTTCGCATCATTGGCCTTGCTGGCTATGTTCCAGACTTTTTTTTTCGGAACTTATTAGCGTAAGAGTAACGGTACATATCATGTAAAAATCATTTTACAGAATAGAGTCCCGTAGTCCGATGACCGCAGGGGGACCCGTGATGAAAAAATGTACAACTCGGTACTGTGCAGGGAAAGGTTATGTGTCCCGTTAGCCAGCCAAAAGAGAGACCCATAACACGGCTTCACAATGATGGTCATTTGTGCGACACCGGCACAATGGAAGCTTCACGTATCTATTCGGTGCGCACAATGGGCGAGCTCTCCACATTCCTTCTCTGGAGCACGTGGGCGGATCTCGTTATACTGATTGGCTGACCACAAGCCCTACAGCATTCGCTGCACTGTAATATATGTGGTGAAACGGCATGTGCATAGTAAACTCATGCGTCTTAGAGTTTCCTGAAGAAAAACAAAAACTTATACAGAGGGAACTTCGTCGCCCTGATCGTTCTGTTATAGCATGAGAACAGTGGTCAGCGCACGCGGAATTATGTAGTACTAATCAATTTGGGCTTGCGTCTTCGGACGATCTTTGGGATTTCTTTATTACGTTTCATCTTTCCAAGTTTCCGAGCGATCACGTAGTTTTCTAAATATGGCGAGGCAGTATAAGTATACCTGCGAATACGTGCAACCACTGCGGATTGTTGCATTTACAACGGGATATTTCGTTGATAACGATCGATTTGCAACGTCGCGAAGCCATTTTTAGCCATAAGGACGAAGCTTAGGCAAATTCATGTACACTGTAAAATAATTAACATCTATAAAAATGAACATGAGTGTAGATCAGTCAACAACTCACACCCTCACGCCCTTTTTTGCATGTAAGAGCGTGAGCTACAGATCGTCTTACATACACCGTTATCGGCTAATAAGCGTGTAAATTATTTTACAGCGTACTATCACCATCCTTCCCATGCCGTTCTTCAGTGTAAGTATGGGTTACAGACCGGTTTACACCTTTATTCAGCTTTACCGGTGTAAATTATTTTACAGCGTGCTATAACCATCATTCCCATGCCCTTTTCGGGTGTAAGTGGGAGTTACAGACCAGTTTACCCCCTTATTCATCTTTAACGGTGTAAATTATTTTACAGCGTACTAACCACCACTCCCATGCCGAGTTGAATTGCCACACTTGCAGCTTCCGCGTACACCTGCGACAGAGCCGTCCTTGGGGTAATTTTTTCTGGTAATTATAACTCGACCACGACGCGTCCCGCACAACTCCCGGCTCGCCGGAAGCGAAGGTGAAGGTCAAATTGCGCCGGGCGACTTGTTTACTCCGAAAGCTCGCAGATATACCTTCTTAACAACATACCGCGTACCCGCCGAGGCGAATCGGTGGATGCGGTGTTCAGCTGCTGAGCATGGCGGGGGTCTCGGGATCGAATCTCGGCAGCGGAGAAACTGCGTCCCGTTGTAAAAAAAAAAAAGTCGGAATACGTGGCAAAGGAAATGCCGCAGGTGGCCTAAATTATTCCGAAGCCCGGTTCCCTCACTAAGGCGTCCCCGTATAACATGCAGGCTGCGGGGGCTTCGGGAAGTCGAGACCGACAATCACCATCATTATACTCTCTTGCCGCATAAAATCGCACAGAATGTATAGCACAGTGGCGAGCGAGGTCGCTATGCAGTCTCCGTATGCCCTTAACATAGCCCGGTGATTTTTTACTCATCGTTTTCACGATTACGTAGAGTTCGTTAAAAAATATCTTCACACAGCAAACTAGCAGACACACTAAAGCAAAACTCTCAATCTCTCAGGCCCTCCGCGTGCGTGTGCGAGCTCACCGTGGATTTCCTCCCCCTCCCCTCCCTCTCTCTATCACATCTTTCTCCTCCCTCTTTCCCGTCCCCTAGAGTACGGTAGCCAGCCAGACGCATTTCTGGTTAACATCCCTGCCTTCTCTCTTTATTTCCTCCTCCTCCTCATTCAGCTTAGAGTGATAAACTATTCTTTGAAAACCCAATTTTCGTTAATTTCGCAATAATATGTTGGTTGTTAAAAGATAAATATTTAAGGTGAAAGTTTGAAGCTCACTTAATTTTTTTTTTTAATTTCGCGCCGAAGTACCGAACGCTGTCACGTCAGTGTGGTGTCACAGATTTCAATGTAGCTTTTCTTTTTCGTATTTGTTAAGGCCGCACTGGCTCGCTAAAAGTCCCCAAAGCTTGTCACGTTGAGTCATATTGGCTCCTTTAGAACACGATGTAGTTCATTTTTACCGAAGAAGCATTACCGAGGTCCTAACAAACGCCAATAAAACTGCACCTCCACCACGGAGGAGACAGAAATATAAACGGTTAAAGTTCCACGTATTGATGCGAAAGCATAAAATGGCCCACGGGGTGAAAAAGCCGGCGTCTGCCGCGAAACGGCACCTAAATTCCCATTTAGTTTGGCTCCACGTCATGAGTCCGCCTCGACGGAGCAGAGCTGGCCAAAGGGGACACTGCGATGGCGCGCCAGGTGTTGCGTGAGGGGAGAGGGTATCGCCGCGACGCCACGTCACCCCCACTCTCTCGGACGCCTGTGTTATCCGCGCCTTCCTTGTCCGCGCTAACTTCGCCTCGGTAATCGCTATAAAGAAATAAATCTGTAGAAAACTGAATAAATTCGAAACTCAAAACGTTGGCGGTATATAGTGAGTCTAGAGCCTACGACCCCACGCTCAGAGGCCGAATGTCTTAGCCACTGGCCTAAACCAGCGCCTCCTAGATAGCGGGCCTGTGCAATCTGCTTTATGACATCGTGCTACTTGAACCGATATTTCCATTTTCAAGCTCGGCGTGACGACAGCGGTGACGTCGTATAATTACCGCGGCTTACTGGGAAGCGTCCCCATTAGATTCTGTGGTAGCATGACGTCACGGATCGAAGTGCACCTGCCATGTGGTGTCTAGGAGGCGTCGGCAAAGCGTTTCAACGCGCTCGCTTGGCCGCGAGGAGTTAAAGGGCCCCTGAAACGGTTCGGACAAATTTTGTAGACGCGTAGGATACAGCTTAAGTGGAACATTCGCACCACAATTTAAGTGAAGCGTTACGTATTAATGGAGCTACAAGCGATTAGAAGCTACCCTCCTCCCTAGCCATGCTTTTCCTCCTCAACTCGCTCGCCGAGCGAGTGGGGCTAAGCTCCGCCTTCACTGGTTCAGCGTCACGATGCGACGTCACATCGTCCACTTCCGGTTGTTTTGGAGCCCGCCCCCGCCCGCGCGAGACCGCTCCGCTAGCCGCTTGGCCGTCGACCCCAAGCGAGAGCTATCGAAGCAGCGTGCGTTGCGAGCATTCTGCCGTAGCGCCGAACGTGTCTTGTATTCCGGTAACCACAGGCAAGCTGGTCATTTCGGCAAATGACTGCAGGCATAAACTCAAGCTGATGAAGGAAGTTTAGCGTAGACGTACGTGAGCGGCCTGATCGGTCTGCGCGGTCGATACACTTGTTGGTGCAGCGCTTAACCAGCCAAACAAAGCGCTAATATTGCTCTAACCAAGTGTAAAACATTTTAAACATTTATAAAAACAACGTGTTACACTCCTGCGAAAAATACGCACCAGCAGCAAAGAAGAATTCACTTCGTTGCTGCTACTGTGTATGGTTGAGCTCTGTGCCACCAGGTGGCTGCACCGTGCAGACCATTCGCATTTGCCCTTCCGCTCATCTCATGGCTCATCCCGTTACGGCAAAGTCAAGCGGCCAGACTCTGTCCCCTTGCGCTTGCGTTTTCCCTAATACCGGACTCGGGAAACGCTATTGCGTTAGTAATCTTCCGGTGTAAAGTGACGGCCACAAACGCGCAAATCCTGGCGCCGATCGGATAGCGGCAGTCCGATGCGCAGCAGCTAGTTCGCTCGTACGCTGCCTTGCAGAGGGACACGATGTCGCAGCTTGACATATTGCCAGTCGCTACGTTTGCAGTCCACAAGGCAACAAAGTCGAATCATAGTGCTCGCGAAAAGACTGAGACCGACTCTGACCGCGGCGCTCTCTTTAAAATGGAGTACGTTGTAACACAAGCAGACGACACATGCTGTGTGCCGGAAGTGCTTAAGTGTACTGAAAAATTATTCTTGTGCATTCTCTTTATGTTACTTTCTTTTGATAAAAACAAATTAACTAACATTCAAACTATTACGAAAATCATTTGTTTACCATAAAGTTGGAAAAATTATCGATCACGCGCCCTTGTCAGCCAATCGGATAGCTCGCCCCACTGACGTCGTGTGGGTGATTTCGGTCATATGGGTAGGGGCGGCTTAAAATTCCGCCGAGCAGTGCGCTGCGATCGGCAGCGATGTGCATATTTAAAACCTTATAATAAATTACACGCTTTACGCGGAGCACTTATATGTGTCAATTAATGATCAGAAGGACCTACTCTAACGACTCAATACGTTTGTAGAAAATCGTCAAAAGCGTTTCAGGGTCCCTTTAACACCTCGAAGGGCCGCTCAGCGGCGTTCAATTGTACATTAATGCTTTCGCATTAACAAGTCATAAGAAGTGATTAGGTGTCCTCGAGTCTTCATAACGTACCGGTGATAAATCATCGACCCGCAATAATTCTGGCGAAAGTGGTAAGCCGCACCCTCGGCGACGAATGCTGTGAACAGTACTGTTTTTGCGGCAAAAGTGCGTATAGCTGCTTTTATGAAATATCATGCGAAGTGAATAACCGATATGAAAGCATCAGGTTGCTTGACGTCGCTGCCTACGTCACGGAGAGATTCCAGTAGATGGCGCCACAGTATGTCCTCGAGTAGGGAGCCTACATACATACAAGGGCTTGAGTGTAGGCTCCCTGTCCTCGAGGCCCATACTGCACGCAACAAGTGCGTAAAAACGAGAAACGAAAAGAAAGGAAACGTACGCTATCCACAGTCACGCGCGCATGCACTTCGCTTCTATTGTGCTTGAGAGGATTCGTTACGACACACCTACGCGTGACGCGGCGCCGAGTTGCCCAGGTGTCCGCGCTCCTCGCAGAGACTGCAGCCACCCTAGAGAGAGACGAGTTTGGAAACGAAACTACCGTGTCGAAATGATTCCTCGTCGAAGTCGTTTGGAATTCAAGCGACCAAGTTTATGTGAGGGTTCGAAGATTAACATGCGAAATACGACATATGACATTGTTCGATGTTCCGCGAAATGAAAAAGAGAGTTTGCGAAACGTAGACAGCCCGTCGAGACCGTTCACCGTGAGCGAGAGATTGAGAAATTAAAAAAAAAATTCTGGGGTGTTCTTAGGTGCCGAAACCGCGATGTGCTTATGACGCACGCTGCGACGGGAGCCCGGACTCCAGGTGAGGACTCGAAGGGCGTGACAGGTCAACCGTAAGGCACAGCGTGAAAGGACTAGATAGAGTTAGCTCGACGTTTACTGACACAATCCCTTCAGACCAGCACATGTCCCGCAGTGTGCATTGTATATGTGCAGACAGCTGCTCAGCGGGGACGCGAATGTGTGTATGTGCGTGTGGCGCACAACAATCGTGCCACGCAGCGGAAGCTTAGAACCAACGCCACCTAGACTAGGTGGCGTTGTTAGAACTCTGCCCTGGATGCGGCAGAACCAGTTGAGCAGAGCGCGATGGTGCAGTCCACTTGGCGTCGTTGGTTTTTGCCGCCCAAACGCGCACATGCTCGTCAACGATGGTGACGTCTTTTGTATTCGAATGAGATCGCGGTTTCAATGCGTAAGACGGTATCTGAGGAAGCGGCTTGACGTGGGCCGCCAGACAGTGGGCCTAGGCCCCGACGGCCACCTGCCACGCCACTCGTTGACGCGAGGTGGTTCCAGCTCTCCCGTGCACATTTATATACCGTGAGGAAGGAACTTCTCGCGACCTTCCTTTTTTTTTTTTTTTTTTGTTCTACGCGATTAACTGCGCGTGCCATATCCGCTAGCAATGCCCATTACGTTTTGCAGTCGGAGAGAGGAAGGGCATTCTGGCTTATAACGTGCGAGAATGGGAAGCAGTTCCTGCAACTCTTTTGTGAGGAAGTAAACACTTTCTTTTTCGTACTTAGCTCCATTTCCGAGTGTTCTCGTTTACCCGTATTAGTGTGTGTTCACATTGGTTAGAGCAACAGGCCAACCTATAAGTTTCACCGACGTCGCAACACTGCGGTGATTTTTGCCAGATGGAGTGAGTGTTTATTCGTTCATAAAGGAGTCGCCAGAACTGAGTTGTATGTGGAGTGTATTGTCCAAGGGGAAGAAGAATGGGTGGTACGTCGCAATGTACAGATTTCGGACAACGTGTCAAATCAGCTCAACTAGCTTTTGCGTAATTTTCTATCTATCTATCTATCTATCTATCTATCTATCTATCTATCTATCTATCTATCTATCTATCTATCTATCTATCTATCTATCTATCTATCTATCTATCTATCTATCTATCTATCTATCTATCTATCTATCTATCTATCTATCTATCTATCTATCATCCGGCCTTATTTAATAGTTTAAAGTTTATTTAAGATCTCACTTATCGTTTCATTTCATTGCATTTGACATTAGCGTGCTATGTCTCTCCCCGAGGTATAGTTATGGCTTACCCCTCCCACCAATCCTTGTTTTTTTATTTCGTATTCGAAGAGTTCAAACGTGGCGGACAATATAGAAGAATGAAATAAAAACGACACGCAAGACCGCGACTGCTGACATTGAGGACGTTGAAAGGCACGCAGTACATATGTGCTCGTCGTGCTGACAATAGAGTGCTGCTGCGTTTATGTTGCAACAGGTGTGGAGAACGATCTCGCCTGCCCATACGTCACGCGACCTCTGCAGGGCGAACGTTCCTGGCATGTGCACTTCTTACTCGTCTGTGGAATTGCTATGGCCGATACCGGATGCGGTTTATCCTGTATCCTTCCCTGCGTGGCATTTTGCGGACATTATTTCTTCGCTTACATATTACTTTTATTATTTTCTTTTAATATTATTAGTTGCCTTGCATTTTCCTTTTGTTACTCTATGTAAGTTTACTTTTCTTTCTTTCATGTCCAGTCTTTCGTTTTTTATATCCCTCGCCATAAGGATACGACTTTCACGTTCAAGTTAACGTTCGCTCCGGAGCTAGGGAACCTTTGGAGACCACATGACACGTGTATCAGAAAGAAAGAAGAAAAAAAATTGCAAGAACGGACTGAAGAAAATGATCTCGCTGACAACAGTCGATAACTTTGCTTTATTGTTTCTTGCGCTTTTTTAATTGGCGTTTGTTTATTGGCGTTTTCTTTTTATTTCCGCCATTTTCCAAACCCCATAATTTAATCTTTCTTTTTTTTGTATCTCACAACTTCCAAATCGTCAACTCACCTCGTCTTCGTCTGTTTCTGTGAATAACTCCATGTTCTTGGCCAATCCCCCCCTCCCCAAACTCCCATTTTGAGTGCATGCTCCACGGGCATTCAGCACAGCGGCTATAACGATGACATCATCACCACCACCACCGCCGCCGCTGCAGACAGCCTTCCGCTCATACAGCGCTTTGTTTCCATATATGGTGTCGGTGGACGCGCTCGCCGCATGCCATCGATGAACAGTCAACGGCGTGCTACTCTGCCGCCATCTCGTAGCGGTCGTCGCCGCAGAGCTCCGTCTTGCGCGGCACTACGCTTTTCTTCTCACGCTTCGGCCACACCCTTCTCCTCCCTTTCGGCCACGTGGTTCCGCTGCACCCTCCTCCTCCGCTTTCCTCCTTGCGCTCTCTTATTTATGAAAAAAACCGAACCTGTAAAAAAATTTTTTTAATGCACTTCACTTTTTACAGCGCCCCACTGCATCTCTTGTCTGTGGGCAAAAAATGTGGGCCGGACCCGGAGGTCGTGCAATACCGGGCCGACCTGCGGCGGAAGTGAAAGGCTTCAAGCACTTAGCCCCTGATGATGATGATGATGATGATGATGATGATGATGATGATGATAAGAAGAAGAAGAAAAAGAAGAATACGGAAAGAAAGAACTCAAATAATATTGTTTCAAGTTGATGGGTACACTGGAATCGCTTATGAACAGCACATGGACTCACGAGCAGGAGGCATTGCCATATAGGCAAAAGGACAAAATGTATGTACAACCACGCACCCTTGACTGGCAAGAGGACAATGCCACCGACTGCGGGTATGTGTGCCGTACAAACGAACGGTGAAGGTCTGGGCTAGTTGGTTTTGCATGAGACTGTGTGGTGCAGTTCGAAGCGGGACACGGGTCACAGTCTCCGGCCCTCAGCGCTTGTCCTCGTTTTTTTTCCCTGTCCCGTTTCGCGCTCCTGTCCGCGGTCCCATTTCACGATGCACCGCACCGTTCATACGAAAGACGGAATTCGGATATCCACTGTGCATACTCAAGCACATCCAAGTGTGAGATCGAGATGTTCATAACCATGTTACGCACTTAGCATGGTTTAGCCGTGATGACCCTAACCGCGTCATCATCGTTGGAGACTTCAATGTGGACATTACAAAACCAGACAAGAAATGGTTCACTCAGTTTGTTGCTAGAATAGTTTCGTTCGAAGTGCCGCACCAATCCAAGTCACTGGACTACTCATATACATCTGTGTTCTCGCGCGTGCGCATTCACATACATAATCAATGCTCCCTCTTTTTTCTTGCCCCTCTCCCCATGGCTATATATTCAGCCGCTTTTGACCTCAATAAACAGTTTCAAGTAGCGCCTTGTCCTGTCTTTGTTCTTTCTTAGTGTGCTGTCTCTGTTGGCGCTTCATCTTTTGAAGACTACTCAACAACGGTGGCGCATGGATTTAACTTTGGCCGAGATTCTGTCTAAGGGTGTAAACGAACCAATCAGTGTATACAGCAGTAATCACAGAGCAATCGTCACTGCCGTTGCCCCATGATGAAAATGAATATATGTACCCTTGTCTAAACCTGTGCGATGTGCTGCAGCTTCGCTTGTCATTCACCTTCACAGAGTGGACTGGCTCCTGAAATTTTGGAGAAAGCAGGGCACAAACAAAGGAGTCGCTCGATTGTTTCGGCCTCGTCTTACGCTGAGCAGGCCGGGGATAGAGCCAGGCCTTTGCTATACCTGCGGGATGCCGTCCAGGAGCGGCCGGTCCATAGACGCAGCAGGAGAGACCGCGAACAAGAAGGGGAAGTGGGCGTCGACCGCTGGCGACGCGCCGATCCGGGTGAAGCGCCGTAAGGTGTAAACTGCAATGTGCTTTGCATATATGTCGAAGACTGTTACAGCGGTGCTGGCGGGTGCGGGTGGCGTGGTGTGTGGCCTTTAATTGCCAGAGCGTCAGATTACTCGTTGTCCGAGACGCCGAGGTGAGAGGGGAGCCACTGTAGCGACAGCTTCAAGCATTGCCATTGTTACTGTTAACAGAGTGCCATGAACACGGCGAGAGCGATGATTCTCTCGTGAGGAATACACCACCGGTTTAGAAGGAGAACCAGCACGGAAAAGAAATCAGAAGAAAATGTGAGTGTCTGTACACCCACCCAGAACATAATCGCGCGACACGGGAAGCTATGGAGCCAAGTCTCTGCACAAGAGCTACGCTCTGGATACTCCGGCAGTTCAGGTATAGACACACGGCGAAATATTCCAACCGTCCAGCTTTCCCATGATCCGTTGTATAGACGGATTGCAAAACCCGATTGTCAATGCGTCGATTCCGAATTTTACACAATCCCTGGAAGCGGAAGAAGCAGCGATTGCCTCAGCAATTGTTCATTCCTCCGCAAAGTATAGTTTCTCAGACTCTGAAACCGCAATAAGTCATCCATGCCAATCGCAAAATCTACTCTACGGCTGCTGAAATCCTAGCATCGTCTCCCCCACCTAATCGCCTCGTCACCCTCCTTTGGATCCCTGCGCACTGCGAACACCCAGGCATGCAACACTGCCGCTCCCACCCTGGCCCGAGCACTCGTCTACCGGGCTGAAAGAGACCTCCTCCCTGCCTTCGTCTCGCAATGCCAGGGATTGACTCCTCAGGTATACCACGACCTCACCCTGTTTCACAGAAATGCCCGCCACAGAATAAATGACTTCTCAGAAGTGACCAGGCTTTGTGGCGCAGACTTGAAACGGCCACAGTCACGACCCCTTTCCTTCTCTCCATTATAGCCCGAGATGAAACCACTCCTCACTGCCACTTGTGTCCTAGCACCAGAGCCGACTTTAACCACATCTTTCTAAATTGCCCGAACAAACCCAAGCCGCCGCGGCAAGCTTCAGAACGCTAGGAGCGATGGGAGGCTGCTCTGCGCAGTTCGCAGCCGAACCTGCAGCTTCGGACAGTGGGCTGGGCCCGAAAGGTCACCGAAGCACAAAAGTGCCGGGCCATCTAGAGCGGTCCGAGGGCCCATCGTCGTCCTGCTTCCTTTTCTACACAACCCCCCCCCCCCCCCCACACACACACATGACTATCTCGTGAATCAATAAACTTATTTAGCTACCTAGCTACTTTCCGGAAACGAAACTCTGTTCGCAATATTATCCTACTATTTTGCATATGTCGTCTCCAACAAAAGCGCAGTCACACTTAAGTAAAAAGACATATGTTTAGTATAGAACTTATCAGGAATGCCACTTAAGCTTACAATTTCTGCAAGCGCTAAAGAAAAAATTGATCGAAATTGTTAACATTACTTAGAGCAGATGATGAGGTTCCTTGTTGTGGCTTCCAAGCAGTGTTGCACTTCACAATTCGGTTTCGAAGCACTGGACGGCTAGAATTATCCCAACTTCGGGTGATAATATGGGGTCATCTTGAAGAACAGTTGTTCAAACTCGGTGAAGCCGAGTTTCTTCGCCGCTGGTCTACGCGGTACATAACCGTCTCCCGAGGCAAAGTCTCTCTACAGCCAGAATAATGCTCAATTCTGTTGCCAGAGTTCAGACTGTATCTGTATGTGCCCCGGGTACCTTTCATAAATTCGGGGCTGACAATAATGCTTTTGCGTGGACGCTGTAATGAGTTTTGTTGTTGTTGTTGTTGTTGTTGTTGTGTGGCAAAGCCAGTGTCAAGCAGCACCATTTATTATTTCGTTTGCTAATCTGTTTTGTTTACATCAAGTATGATGTATTACATGTGCTGTACCTTATATTGTACTTTTCGTTCATACTACAGTTGTAAAGCGTGCCTACGGGTGAATAAATTTCCTTGTCAGCCATCAATTTTTATGTAATGTGACTCTGTCACGTCATCATTGTACATAACCATGGTGTACACTGTGTATACTGAACATCATTTTATATATGTGACGATTAGTTTATGTATAGCTAGGTGTTCCTGTGGTTTTATGTGGTTATATCTTATTGAGTGAGGACTCGGACACTACTTTGAAAACAAGCCGTGTACACAGTTCTTGATACTATGTATATGTGATCGTCCTGGTGGAATTGTGCCGTGATTGTGACCCCGTTGTTCGTATCGTCTCTTGTTGAAATAAACTTTTTCGACCCTCTTCCCCCCCCCCCCTAAAAGAAAGAGAAAGAAAAGACCAGCCAGCCTGGTTTCGTGGCCAGGTCACAGAACACTACATAGGAAAAGGAAACAGTACCTTCCACCTTATCACCAAAAATAGACGTATCGCTGGCGTCGTAAACTATACGATCGACATATGGCGCTGTCGAAATCAAAACAGACTATCATAATTATGTTGTCAGCAATATGGCCGCTGCGGTGGCGGATGGTCGTGCTGGTCGCTCGTTGGTCATGGGCGTCTCTCTCTCTCTCTCTCTCTCTCTCTCTCTCTCTCTCTCTCTCTCTCTCTCTCTCTCTCTCTCTCTCTCTCTCTCTCTCTCTCTCTCTCTCTCTCTCTCTCTCTCTCTCTCTCTCTCTCTCTCTCTCTCTCTCTCTCTCTCTCTCTCTCACTCTCACTCTCTCTCTCTCTCTCTCTCTCTCTCTCTCTCTTTTTTTTTTTTTTTTGTCGCCAGTTTCTCGCGAGTGCTCTGTAGCTCTCAATCTAATGTTGGTATCATGTCATAATTAGTTCACAGTCAAGTTTTAAACGTTACAGAATTTCCGTCTGCTGTCAGTACATGAACGTCTACGGAGGAAGTATGGTTACCGAGAACAGCTATAACTATTGTTTTATCGAAACTATCCAGAAACAAATTATATGATAATTAGCCACTAAAACGTCTCTAACATTCCGTCAAGTTTCATCTACTTTTCATAATTGCGTAGCTCACAGTGAAGTTGTAAATATTGTGGAATTTCCGTCTGCTATGCGGCGGTATACTTACACGCGTCATACTTCATAAAAGAACAAGAGGAAATCATTGCACAGTGAGAGTATGTATTCGTTGTCTGTGTCCTTCAACAACGACAAAACAATGTATATATATATATATATATATATATATATATATATATATATATATATATTATATATATATATATATATATATATATATATATATATATATATATGCGTCGATTGAGGTAAAACACACGACAGCTTCCCTGCTCGTCTGTTCGTTCTATCGCTTTTTTAGAACAAAGCGGTTTACCTTTAGCCCTTGCATGCACATCCGACATGCGATCTCAGGGGCGGGGAGGGGGGGGGGGGGTCCCTGGCCGGCTTACTGCCGTATCATGGCCCGTTTTCATCTAGGAATGCGTCGGCCTATGCCGGAGATAGTGCAATACCTGGCTGCCCCGCGGCGGAGGTGAAGCAGGCGTTAAGCGCTCTACCAACTTCCAAAAAATAAGTTTCTGATTTGCGTCTAAACATGACGACATAAATTCGGCGTTGTAAGAGGAATACATAAGAAAGTGCAGTTAGTCTGACAAGTTGGCTTGCATGCGCTTTATTTGTTTTAAATCCTACTTGACAAATAATGAGAGAGAGAGAGAGAGAGAGAGAGAGAGAGAGAGAGAGAGAGAGAGAGAGAGAGAGGCGACGGCGCTTGTGCACGTGGCCTGCGCTTCTATGGTTATGACCTCACGCGCGTCGTAGGTGCCAGCGCAGCTGCAGCAGCGGTTGCGGCAGGTTCGTGGTAGATGGGGCGACCGCCGCGGCGCTTGTGTCGGCGTGGTGTGGTGACGCATGGAAAAAAAACATGTGTGATTTCGTAACGTAAACAGCCCATGCATGCAGCATGAACAGCTTCGCTGGTAAACCGAGCCCATATGAATCTTGCGTCCCTGTGATTTCTTTTTTCTTTGGGTAATGAATTGTTTTCCATGCCCTATAAATTGCCGAAGACAGTCCATATTCTTTACAGCAAAGCTCTTTATGGCTAGGGTTCCACACATTTTCGTTCTGCATGTGGAAAAAACCATGGGCCGATCCAGGAGATCGTGCAATACCGGGCCGACCAGCGGCGGAGGTGAAGCAGGCGAACAGACTCCGTCAACGTGCAAAAATAAGTTCAATATCTTGGGTACAAATAGAACGCGTATCAGATATTAAGCCGATAAGAACTGATACTACACTCTGACACGCGTCGGCCATGTCTGCGTTCGCACTGCCCTCTCTTTGTCGGCGTTCCAAGTGCTTGCGTATCTCCTTTCCTTCCGCTCTTTCGTGGTGGCGGTCCCGTCGAAACGTCACGCGTCTCTAGTTTCCTCCGGCTCCTAAGGGCGGCGGTCTCGTCGCCCACGCGAATGCACACAAAAATCACGGTGAATGAGTTCGCGCCTGTGTTCGACATTCTGTGTCACCTCTGAGCCGTGTACTAAACGGCTCGGCTGATTCGCCTTTCCACCTTCACAGAGTGGAATGGCTCATGATTGTTTTTTTTTTCTTATTCCCGCTACATGTTCCCTTTATTTGCTTCGGTTTGTGCTCTTAGGTAACCGGAAAGTATCTTACCTAGTGGATCAAGTCGGGACGTTGGAAGCACTTTCTTCCGGCAGCTATAGTTCACTGTACGAGCGATGCCTCAACTTTGTACTGTACTTTTCCTCGGGTTCATGCGCTACAGCTTACTTGCGCTGACCAGGACCCGAAAAACAACCAACACACACGTCCTCCAGTCGATTCAAGCTCAAGCACTGAGAATATGCCTTGGCCTTCCGAGCTTTGCATCTTCAGCAGTGATCACCCGATCGCAACATAGATTCGCGTCGATGCCTTGAGAATGCGCATCGGGCATTTCGCCCGGATTCCATCACCTCGCCCTCACTTCCGGCTTCTAGGTCACATTCTGGGATCAGCGATATTATTGCTTCACATCGTTCAGCGCTTCCCTCGAACTTCACGTCTGCAGCAAGACCACCATTACCGTTGTGGTGCCTACATCCCCTCGAAGCCCTCCGAATCCAAAAGAAAACACAATCATCAATTTTAGCCCTGCAACAAGCCACACTACTGCTCCTGCATGAGAAGTAGAGCGGACGCTTTCACATTTACGCGGATGGTTCAGTTTCTTCTGCAAGCTCAGCAGAAGAAGTTGGTTATTCCCGCGAAGTCCGTCACCATAAAATTCAAGACATCGCATTTTACATCATCGACGGCTGCAGAACTCGCCGCCTTCCGTGCTGCTCCGGAATTCGTAATTGAAGAATCGTCACAGACATGGTCAATCTTCTTCTACTCCAAGGCCGCTCTCCAGTGATTGTGTCGCCATTTCGTCATAGACTGAATCAACAATTAGTCGCTGACATAAGACTTCTTCATCACCCCGCAATAGAGAAACAAGCGCAACATAGTTTATCGGTGGATACCGGGCCACTGCGGGTATCTACGGAAGCGATCGCGCAGATGAGGCCGCCCGATCAGCTCATGATAGCCTCCACTATGTAGCATACCGTTATCCGGAACAAACGCAGCTACAGGTTCGCTCGCACGTGAACTTACACTTGCACAGTGGAACTCGACGGTATTTACCAATGCTTGTCTCCACGACTTTGGTCCGAATCTACGGCTACGTCTTCCGTCAGGACTATCTACAGCTGAAGAGACGCTTCTGTTCCCCCTGGTGGCTTGGCGTGGCCTTCGCGAATGTCCACTCATTTCGGATCGAAATGACCAACAGCCCGACATGCGATAACTGTAGCTGCGAGGAAACAATCGTCCACCTTCTCTGTTAGTGTCGCCGCTTCAGAGCGCCCAGGAAAAAAAAAGATCAAGAGTGTTAGATAGTCTTGACAAACACCCTTTGTCGGAGGAAAGGGTCCTGGGACACTGGCCGAGACTGTCGTTAGCACAGAAGGCTTGGAAAGCATTTCTTGCGCTTCTTGCGGAGAACTGGTCTTATAGACAGACTTCAAGTGGTGCCGTATTTCCCTGTCCTTTTTTTTTTTTTGCTCTTCTTTCCTTTTCTGTTTTGTTACATTTCTTTTCTATTTATCTTTTATTCCCCTTACCCCCTTTCCCCAGTACAGAGTAGCCAGCCGGTCTGAGAGCTGGCTAACCTCCCTGTCTTTCTGTCTGTTCCAGCCTGCCTGCTTGCTTGCTTGCTTGCTTCCTTCCTTCCATAAAACGAAAATTCAATGCCTAACTAGATTCAACTCGTGTTGGACTTTGGCATTGTGAACGTTCAGGAATCACCTTTATTCCAACAGTGTTTGTTGCATTGCTGCTAATAACGGCAGTAGATAGATGTAAGTGACCGTACTACATCCTTCCAACACTGTTGGTTCTGATACATGGGAATTAAGAAATGCAAGATGGAAATTAGAACGTAGATGGCCATGGTTGCCTGCAGCTGCTACGGTGACGATGTGATGTCACCTATCACCAGTGCGATTACTGATGCAGGTGAATTTACGTTGATGATGGTGATCTCTCTCTCTGTCTCTCTCTCTCTCTCTCTCTCTCTCTCTCTCTCTCTCTTTTAATTGCAAAACAGGGTTTCCATCTTCGCAGCTCCGCAAACACAGCAGACGTCGCTCTTCTGCAAGCTGTCCATTTCCGACCGCACCTTCTTGAACGAAGTATCCGCGGATACGGTGTATTTTTCGACCGAATGTCGCGCCTCGGGTTCTTACGTAACGCCAAACACGAAGACTCTTATACGTACAATAGTACAATAGGCAAGTGCTAAGTATTCTTGGAGACAGGCTCGCAAGGGCGGCGGGACGGGAAGAAGGCACATATAGGCGGATGAACGAAACCTGCGGCCCGTGGGCGGACCCAAATATTCCTGCCACCGTAGGGCTAGCGGACAGGGTTGCTGCATGACTATATACGACCCTACGCATGCATCCCCATATAGTAAGCCCCTCGTTTCTGCAAGATGGGGCGCTACTATGTCTTCTTTTCTTTTCTTTTTTTCACCGACCTTCTGCGCCCGAAGGTGTCGTCACCGGCCTTCCACACGAGGCCGGTGGAGAGCCATCGCCAGAGAACAATAGCGACTCGTCGTCGGCCGAGAATAAAACACCCCGCGGCGGAGGAGTTAGGACTAACGTCTCAGACCCTCGCTCTCTCGAGTCGCGAGCCTCGCGCGCGCGCTCGCGTGGTGTGCTTGTATATATATATATGTTTTTCTCGCTTTCTTTCTTTCGATTCTCACTAGCGTGAGCGATGCAGGCGTGCGCGCAGCCGCAGCCACCTGTTCCACCGCTGCGGGGGGAGCCAGCGCACTATAGCTCAGACTCGCCTGCAGCAGCAGCCCCCAGCAACAACAACACGTCAAGCCGCGCTTCGACGCTGCTTACGTCGGCTGCCGAATTGCTCACCGCTACGCTCCACTTTGTTCTCCTCACCGCGCTCGTAGTGCGTTTGTCTTTGATTTCTCTTTCTCTTCTCTCTCCCACTCTCCCTCTCCTCGGCCCCCCCGTCCTCGTGTCGCGCGTGTGCGTGGGTGACTGCGCCGCCCTCACGCCTGCTTGTCAGCGAGCGCGTTCGTTTTCGCTTGTTCCTGCGACGACGCGCGATTTCGATCGACTACGCCGGGGCGGACGGGCAGACGCGTGGAGGGGCGAGCGCCTGTCGGGCCTGAGCGGTTGCGCATATCCTATGGTTACGCGTCGCTGTTGCCTGTCTAGCCCGGCCTGCCAGCTAGCCGAGTGCCCGTGCCTCACATGGACTCATCTACAGCATATAGTTACTCCGCGCACATTTCCTTATTTGCTCCTTTCTTCTTGCTGTTCTTCGCTTCTTTCTTTTGTTCTTTCTTTCTATTTCGCTATTGGCGGCCTCTTGTACAGGTACTCGATTTTTCTCTTATGTGGGGGTGGGTCCTTTATATTCGCCTTTGCGGTTCTGCAATACTATGCGCAGGAGGTCTCTAATTGTGTTTTCCTCTTCTGCGGAGGTTGTTTGCGATGACTTGCGCGCGCGGGCGGACTACTGACTTTCATTGACGTCACCACGCGGCTGCCGCACCGCGGCGTCAATGCGCGCACAATCGCGGCTTGCAATAACCTGCGGATTTACCCCGTTGCGTCTGCGTTATATTCGAGATGATGTGGGGAAAGACGCGTGACCGGTAGCACGGCCGCTCGATGAAAACGACGCGGGCAACGGGGCCTTATCAGTGTAAAATATCTGCCTTCCTATTTTCTTTTACTATTATTGTGTTTTTCGCGTGTGATGCATATACCTCGTGCGATGATTCAGCACTGACACCGACAAATTCGCAGCGGTTGTGTGAGGAAATCCACGGCTGCGACTCTGATACTTAAAAAAAAAATCTTAATAGAGTGTGTTGCTGCACTAGTTTGGTTCATTCTTGCAGGTTTAACAAGCGTACACAGTAGATGGGACAGCGAAGATTATCCCTTCTATCGTGTTTACTTCACTGTCCCGTCTAAAGTATGCGCCTGTTAAACCCTGCAAATGTTTTTTTGCAGTATACAACCGGACAAGCGATGGCATTATGCAACTGGACAAGCGCTCTTGTTGAAGTCAACCTCAAGCGAATGTTTATTGAAGCGTATGACTCAAATTTCATGCAAATAGACGCATGATGGGTGCAATTTTATTTACGAATACGCACAAGCAACTGTTCTCCTCCTTCTATTGTCGCAGACGTTTCGTGTCATTTGTCTTCGCGGTAACGCCCGCGTAACTGTTTACGTTCTACACCACGTCTTGTAGCATCGCTTGAATGCGTTGCTGCCCGGCAAGATGACAGGACGCGGACACGACCAGCACGCTGCCCACGTGACACAATCACGTGACCGAACTGCTTTGCGTGCCGTCGTGTCCGATACATCCTCCGCGAAGGCCTCCTCGCCCTTCACGTTGTCTGTCAACAGCGAGGAACGCTGACATAGCTTCAAGAACTGTCACGCGTTATTTATCGCATATCCCATTGCTCTATTTGCTTCGTTGCTTCAAGAGACAAGATATCTCGGCAAAAAATGGAAGCCAGGACCGTTGTATTGGACCCTTCGTCGTTGTTCAAGGTCTTTTCATGCCTATACGGTCTGCGCGCATGCCATGGCCTCATTGACCTCTTGAGCAACTCGGAGTGTTTTTACTATAAGCTTAGGTAATTAATTAAACACGCGACCAACCAGTGATCGATGCTGTACCGTGGTTCCTGCCAGTGCGCGCATGGTAGAGCATCGGTCATTCGTTGGTTGCATTGCAGCATGTTTCAGTGCACTAATGTCGCTGTGTGCAAGCGCCTGTAGTCACGTGGTGCTTTTCTTTTTCAAATTTCTCTGTCTTTTTCTTTCTATTTTTGCAGCCCATAATAATTAAAACAACAGCAGCCATCATCCCGGAAAGAATTGCATATTTCTAAACTCGAATCCCGGCCGCGGCGGCCGCATTTCGACGGGGGCGAAATGCAAGAACGCCCGTGTACCGTGCAGTGGGCGCGCGTTAAAGAACCCCAGGTGGTCCAAATTAATCCGGAGTCCCGCACTACGGCGTGCCTCATAATCAGATCGTGGTTCTGGAATGTAAAACCCCAGAATTTCTTTTTTTTAAATATTTGTCAACAGGGTCTGCAACTTCCCCATTGAAGATTTTGCATTTAAGGCAATATTTTAGAAGTAGATTAATGACTTATTGTTCACTAATTGCCTAAGCTCATATAAAAAAATCACCGACGATTACGATACTCGCTAATACGAAACTGGAACATAGCTCTATACGTGCTTCCAATTTGCGATGGAATGGCTCACGCGAACAGACCATCTCGTGTGGCACGGCACAAACGGAGCGAAGCGTTACAAAAAAAAAGGGGGGGGGAGGGGAGGGGGAGGGGTAACACTCAAGCACAAAGATAAGGGCGATCAGAGTCGGCGATCGTCGAAAATACGATCTGCGGGTCAAGAGCGTCGGCTTTTATACATGACTAGTCGTAGGTTCCAGCGTAATCGCTGGTGCCCGCGTGCCTTCCAGAAAGTACTGCACAATTCGCGTCGCACGTTCAATCAGATTACAAATACTATGGCGCCATCCCGTAGCCTCGTGCGGCACTCTGCTTTCCTCCTCACTCTTCCGCCATACTCTCCTCCTCCGCTTTCCGCCTCATGCTTCCACGGTAGCCTCCTCGTCCGCTTTCCTCCTCGCGCTCTCTACTTTCATCTCCCGCTGCGCTCCGCGTTCGCCTTCATCATTCGCTGTGCTCGCTCGGTTACGCCGAGGGACAACGCCGACGCCCGCCGCAGGAACGAACGCCTAAGAGTTGCGCTCTTAAAGCACTACGAGTCGCCCAAGAGGTCAATGAATAATGCTAAGTTGACCGCATTCTCGTAGCACCACACGTATACTTATTTAAGCTGGCCATTCTCTGCTTACTCCCTCCGATAACCTTCAGCAATCGGCCATCTTCCCTATATCCCTTTCCCAGCCACTGCGTACTTCGCGCCGCCTGCACAATCACCGATGTTTCAAACGCACCTTCGGACGCACAAAATGTTCAATCAATCAGCAATCCCGCATGCTATTGAACAGTACAACTGTGTCTTCTTGACGGCACTGTCAACATCCGCGATCCGGTGAAGTTTCTATCAGAGGCGACTATGTCTTCCTGATATTTTCCTTCCTTTCTTTCTTTTTTGTATCTTTGTCAACTTGTTTACCGTTTATGCGTGCCCTTGCTACCCATTGCATAATTGTTGTTTTCTGCGTTTTCCCGATGATCCAATTGTAAACGCACGTGTAATTAATTTTGTGCAGTAACTATCAATTGCTTCTCTTGCAGTCACACGTTGTCCCACTCCCTCATCTAATACTCTAATTGGAGCCCGTGAACAATAAAAATGTTCAGTGGCAATTCAGCGGTAAAATGCAAGAGAAATGCGTGAGCATTATTTTGAGGTGCGACGTATATGAGGCGACAGCATCGCCTCGTCCGAGAATACGTCCCCTTGTTGGTGTTTTCCACGATATGTATACCGCGCGGCCGCTTCGTGGCCAATCCCTCCGTTTTAGGCAGGTGGCATTGTATGGAAATCACCATCATAATGAACACGTGGCGAACATCTGAAAGAGTTATATATTCGGTGTTGACACGAGAGAAGTCTTCGTACGTGCCTTGGTGACCTAAAAATAAAGGAAGTAAAAAAAAAACGTTCATGGCCTAAAGGGATGCTGAGGTGGCGGGCCAAGGTTCGAATCCTGCCGCCAGACGTTTTGTTTTTATTGCATTTTTCTTAAATTTACAAGTGAGATTGACTCTACTCGAGCAGAACCCGACCAGCGACCGACCGAGGCGAAACCATGGTAGCCCCCCCCCCCCCCCCCCGCAAAGAAACTTACGCTTTAAAAACTGAAATTATCGCCGAAAACTTTCTGCCCGCTGATGTCCGCCTATATATAGCCACGCATAGCTTACTTACAAAAGCGGTAGGGGCCTAAATATTGCTACGGGATAGTATTCCCAATGACGAAGAGCTGAGCAGTAAGAAGAGGACGACGACGATTAGAAGCTAGCGCGGGCTGTTGCATATTGGCCAAGCGCAGCGTATTTTCTTGTAAATATACTTGTACATAGCTTTTCGTCTGCGTCTTCCTACGTAACAATATGATAGTTGTTTCTTTTGAAAAAAAAAATAGTATGTTGCGCGTGAAAAAAAGAATCAGCTGGTTTTATTCGACCGTTCCCGCTACACTGTTTACGCCGGCCAGCGATGCGTAATCGTTAGCGCGGCTCCAGCGTCTCGATCTCGTGTCGCTCTGCAGCTGTGGGCTCTCTTTGTTCTTCCGCCTGGAAAAAAAAAAAAAACTGCCTGCGGTGTTCTTCACTTTCGATGACGTAATCATGCGCGTGCAGAAAGGAAGTAAAAAAAAAAAGAAAGAAAGAAAGAACTGTCTCGAAGGTCGCTCGAAGCGAATCCAAAGCGGCGGTATATATGACTGGCTCGTCGACAACGATGCCGCGACGGCATGAACGACGTTGACTACGATGGCTGGGACACGACGACGTCGATAACTGTGACATAATGACGACGTTAACGATAACAACTACTGCACCGTAATTTCTTTCTTCTTCTGCCGACTTCTTCAGGCAAATCTGATGACAAATACGTATAAACATCTGACATATCACGAACATCCTGGGTCGGCGAAGCGGCGCTCTACCGTGCTTGCTGCGGTGAGTGTCAGGGTATGAAGTTGGAAAATGTGGCGTGAGGACCTGCATCGAAACTGGGTGCTTTCACCGACATTTCAGCGGATTCGGAGAGCCTATTCGCTAACTTCGGCGATCATTTTTTTCGATGGTTTCTGCACGATGATTACATTTCTTGATTTGAACATGTATGTACCGCAGCGAGCAGTAGTCTGAAAACCGCGGCAGCCGAGCAGGATTAAAATTTTCTTCTTGTGTTAATACTATAGCCTGAAGTTCAGACACTCACTGCAATGTCTAAGAGAGAAAAAAAAAAGAGAGAGAGAGAGACATCACCTCATTTGGGTTGGGAAACTTCGCCACTAACTTCGGTTTCCTAACTTAGTGACGCAAAACTCGGCGCTTATCACATCATTACGCAGTCCAGAAAAAAAAAAAAAAATACAGGAAGTCATCATTTCCCCGGTTCGTATATTTGATCGTTCAGCGCACGTTCAAAATTTTTCCCCGCCTGTTTACGCATTATATATCCGTGCGGCAAACGGCGTGGCGGTCTATTTAAGAGACGCCCGGGAAAGCCCCTCGTTTTTGTTCGACCTCCTCAAGGCTTACACAGACTGGAGGTGCCTCCGCCTGCCTCAGGGCCTGACAGGGGCGAGTGATCGAAACCGAGGGTCCTTGAGTGTATATAGAAAAAGTTTGCCTTTCTTTTTGGGATTTGTCAGACCACGTGTTTCCTTTATTTGCGTCATGGCGGCGACTGTTGCGCCTCGAGGTGTATACTCTTGTCCTCGAGCAACCAAGTTAATCGGACTCCCGTTCCTTATTTGCGCGTTGCCTTCGCGTTGCCATACAAGTGCGCGGGGGATGTCCGCAGACTCGGTCAACAAAATGCGCAATTCATCGTGCGTCGCATACCCTATAAGGGGACAGTAAAGACAAGTGCAAGATCGAAAAGGTGCAAGGACAGGTGCCGAGACCGCCATGAAGATCCAACGTCACCCAGCGGTCGTGACGTCATGTATTTTTGACGACGTCTGCTCCAGTCTCCAAACTCGCGCAATCAGCGTGCGGAAAACCTCACGCTGAAAAAACATCGCACGCGTGCGAAAAACAGCACGCGTCGCACACAGGTGCGCAAATTTTGGTTTGACGGTGCTCGAGCGGACCCAGTGCAAACCGAAATTAGTGCACCTGTGGTGGCGACAGTGAAGTTTTCCGCACGCGTGCGGAAGGAAGGCTGTGCGGAAGGCCGTGGAGGAGGAGGAGGAGGAGGAGGAGGAGGAGGAGGAGGAGAAAAAAAACTTTATTTGAAGCCAACACTAAAGCCCAGTGGAGATTTGAGCGAGTTTAGGCCGCCCTATTATTTATCGGTAAAGAAGGAATGCATTGCAATTCCGAAGGCCCAACTTGGAGCACGTCTGGAGTGACTTTTCCAGAGGCAAAAACGACCCGCGTATACGAGAAACGATACCTGGAAATCCTGGAAAATCAGTGACGTCACGCTGACGTCCTGGCTTTCCCGGGAAATAAAAAAATAGAAAGGTTCCCCGGGAAACACAAAAAAAAAAAGGCGGGAGAAAGAATAACTACAGCCGTCGCGAATTCCACAGTAATAATGAGTGAGTGAGTGAGTGAGTGAGCGAGTGAAAGCAAAGCAGGAAGGCTAATAAAAATTAAAAAAAAAACTGCAGTTTGCTGCCCTATACGTTCTAAGAAAAAAAGAAAGAAGGATCTAAAGAGAAAGAAAGAGAGGCACAGAAATTCCAAGGCTCCACTGTCACAGCCTATCTCGCAGGCCCGAAGACCACAGGAAAATTACCTATGGCGTTCCAGCGTCCCCTTAGCGCGGACGTTCTTGCAGCAGAAGAGGGCCCACAAGCGTCCTTTCATATCGGTTTGAAGGATAGCGTGGCGATGCCGCCATACATGACAAGGCATACCGGGATCATTAATTGGCCAAACGTGCAACACGGAGAAGCGCACTCGCTAATCAGGAAGAGGGCGCATTCGAACTTCGACATGACGTCCTGATTAACCGCTCCCCAGGACAACACGGCAGGAGCTACGTATATATGGTTTACGCGGATAACGACGGAGACCGGACGGAAGAGGAGGAGTCAACGGAGGGGACTCGTGTGCTCCAGCGGATTGCTCCGCGCGAACATGGTAGAGCTCGGAAGTTCGTAATGTGTACGTTGGATGCCCTGCGACGGGTAGGCGGTAATGGTCCTTCTAAAGTGACGGCGCTGCAGGCTTAAACGATCGACGAATGATTCGGAGAAATTCGTGGAGTGACGCGTCCCTTTCTTTCGCGACAGTCGATACACCGACGCGTGCGCGTTGGGATTGATAGCCTCGACGAGATCAGCGCGTCATATGCGCGAGCGCGAACTGTCGCGACTTCGCGCTTGTTTGGCGCAAACTTGCTTTCCGCGCGCACTTTCGACAGAAACTGAAACATCGCGGCTTAAGAGTTAGCTTTCACACCTCGGGCCCAACTCCGATTCCAGCAATTAAAATATACGTGTAAAATTCGGAAATCCTCTCGTGAGTCAGCCTATTGAACGACTTGAATGGAATTTGTTGCATATGAGAGATCAAGTTAAGCTTTAGCCACTTTAGCAAGGAGAAGTTTGATTTAGAACCTCGTACATATGAAAAGGAAACTGGAAAACCGCTAAGTTACAAAAAAAAAAAAGGAAAAGTGACACACATTTAAAAGAAATTACGGTTTCATAACTCCGCACTAAAAACTGGTGCTAAGCTAGATCTCTCTCTCCCCCCCTTTTCCACGCCTCACAGCAGTAACCCCCTGCCCCCCTCCCCCAAACCACCTTCCGGCATGCCAATGCTGTAGCATAGTATATAAATGCGCCTAAGAACGTTTCGAAAGTAGGTTGTTAGTGCACAGTGAGTTCGTCAATTATAATTTATTAACGAATCGTTTAATTATTTATTTAATCAATCACTTATATAATTGGTTGAAGGGTTTAGTTTAACGTACCAATGCAAACCAGGAGCTCACTGTGAGAGACGACGGGGGTTTCTTGAGCAGTAGGTTGAAACCGCGGCCTCGTGTTCAGCAGCAAAAGATCATTAGTCACTGAGCATCAAGTACAATAGACACCGCGAAAAAAAGAGGAAGACTGGAGCCCGACGCTTTACTATACGTAGGCAAATCGTTGGTGTATGTCAGCGCGCACCCGAAGTTGCGAACGATTCAACGAGGAAAATATCAGTAGGGCAATCTTTTTTTTTTTCTTTTTACCTAGGAAGTCGCCATTTCTTTTTTTATTAGCGTAGAGAAAGTGTAACTCCGCCCACTTACACGAAGCCTCTTCCTTTTTTGTTGTTGTTTTCATAGCAGTAGTCTAGCATGAAAACTACACTTTCTACCCTGTAGTTTCGTTAAGTGTATAGGCAGCAGACGACAGACAGACGGGCTGGAGTTGCCATTACGTGTGGTGCCATTTTGTGTGCGACTGTCGGTGCTGACATAGCCACGATAGTGAATGTTCGCGCCATGGGACGTCAGCGAAGTGCTGGCGTGGCCGTGCGTCACAGAAGAAGGTGAGCTAGCGTTCCGAGAAGATTAAATTCTCTTACTCGATCCCGGACGATGCAGGCCCGCTACAGACAGACTCCACGCCGTTTTATGTGCACGGAGAAGTTGTGTTTGAGCGCCGCGCATTCGCTCCAGTTTTTTTTTTCTTTTTATGGATTTGTTGCCGAGAGGAAACTCGTGCATGCGGTGTTTAATTTCAACCAAGCGCGATTCACCAGATCTCACCTTTACGAAGAACGTTAGGGTTTCGAAACGGATTTGCAAGCAACAGGATCTAGGCAGCGATCACAATATCGTCGAAATCACTGTTAAAGCAGCGCCACGCAAATCAAAGGGCAAACAACTCAATATTGTAGACTGGAACAAACTCAGACAAATTCGCAAGAAAAATGATAATACTGTCACAGACATCGTGGACTGGAGCACGCAGCTTAAGCCGGATGTCAACTGAGCCTCACAGGTAATCCCCCAAGACGCGCAAATGTAACAGGTAGACAGTAAACTCCTACATATGTTGGAAGCTAAAGAAGGTCTCCTGGGAGGTGGAAAACTCAGGTACACAACAGGACGCTCCGACGCAGGCTGGCCCAGCTTAACAGAGATATAGAAGCATACTCCCAACAGCTCTGTAACCAACAATGGGAAGCAACATGCACCAATATGGATAACCAATTAGGATTGTCCAGAACGTGGAACTTCCTCAGGCACCTTTTGAATCCTGAGGAAAGTAAAGCCACGTACAGACAAAATATAAACAAAATCTTACATGCATATGACAAAACCGAAGCAGCTTTTATCGATGAGATAGCCGCAAGGTATTTATCTCGGGCTAAGCCAACAATTCACCCAGATTACACAGGCACCAAAAACAGACATTTAGACGAAGAGATTAGCGAGGCGGAATTGAGAGCAGCTCTACAAAAGCTTAACACTACATCCGCGCCGGGACTGGAGGGCTTGACAAACAAGACGATCCGAAATCTCGGTGATGCCTCTCTAGAACAACTTACAAAGTATGTGAACGAATGCTGGCAATCCGGTATGCAATACCACAACAATGGAAAACGGCCCAGATTATTCTAATACCTAAACCAGGCTAGCGGCTACCGTTGTAGAACCTGAGACCCATTTCACTCACGTCCTGTGTGGGCAAGCTCATGGAGCACGCTATCCTAACGAGACTGACCAACTATTTCGAGGATAACGACGTTCTCCCCCCTACAATGTTGGGCGTCCGGAGAAATTTGTCCACACAGGATGCAATGCTCCAACTTAAGCATCAAATTATAGATAACACAAGTCGGAACACCAAAGCTATCCTAGGATTGGACCTAAAGGAAGCTTTTGACAGTGTTACCCATGAAACAATATTAAACAGAATAAACGAGCTAGGCCTAGGCCAGCGAGTATACAGTTATATACGAGACTTCCTTACTAACAGAAAAACACATTAAAATAGGAGACCTTCACCCTGAAGAACTACAGATCGGAAGCGCACGTACGCCCCAAGATTCAGTAATATCACCGATGCTGTTTAATCTGGCTCTGATCGGATTTTCAACAAAGCTACAGGAAGTCTATGGCCTCAATCATACCATCTGCACTGACAATATCGCCCTCTGGTTAAGCGATGGCAAAGATGGACAGGTTTAAAGCACATTACAACGTGCAGTAGAACCAGTTGAACAATACCTAGCAGGAGCGTGACTGGCGTGTTCGGCAGAGAAATCTGAGCTCTTCGTTAATGTACCATCGCGACGTGGCCGAAAACCACGCAACTACGAGAAACGAAAGAGCCTATGAATTCACTTAACTACGGCAGATGGTGCGTCCATACCGAAGGTTGACAAGATCAGAGTATTGGGCCTCATCATTGAAAGTAACAGCTACAATGGAGAAACCACACGCAAATTAGACAATATAACATCTCAAATCATGCGGCTACTTAAACGAATAACCAATAAACATAATGGAATGAAAGAAAGCAATCTGCTTAGACTAGTCCCAGTGTTTGTAATAAGCAGAATAGAATACGTGGCAGTGGCATCGTACCTACGATGGTACTCGTCAGAAAAATACAAATTAGACTGCTTGATCAGAAAAATCTACAAGCAATAAATCGGAATCTCCATCACCACCAGCAACGATAGGCTGCTGCAGCTAGGTCTCCACAGTACACCGGATGAGCTAATCAAGGCACAACGCATAGCGCAATACGAACGCCTGTCCAAAAGTAAAACAGGTAGGCAAATATTGGATCACCTAGGTATAGGGTATGATACCCAACGTGGCGTCAAAGTAGATATGCCCAGACACATCAGAGACATGATAACCTCCTTCAAATATCCAAGAATATGCATCCTACCCACCATCAGGGTAGCAGGAAAGCAGAGCGCGCGATATACAGAAGAAATTCGGTAACAGCAAGAACACCACATTTGTAGACGCAGCTAGATACAGACACAAGCGGGCCTACACAGCAATGGCGACAAATTACGCGGGAAAATGCTCGACGAGCGCTACAGTCAACACGCCACACGTAGAAACCGCAGAGGAAATAGTTATCGCCTTAGCCGTAGCACAAACACAAGCGGACATAATCATCAGTGATTCCCAGACGGCGATGCCAAACTTCGCCAGTGGTCCAATCTCCCCAGAGGCACTAGGACTCCTAAAATTAGCTAGCAACCACGGCAAAAGTGTCGATCTCATCTGGGCACCTGCTCACACACTGCCAGACGGTCACAACGAGGTGGCGCACCGCGTGGCTCCAGAGCTTACGCACCGAGCCTGGGATAGCCCCGCCTCACCGACTACCGACGAGTGGGAAGATCGAATGACCAGACATCACGAAATTACTCAACACCGTAGATCGCAGGGGCGCACATTTGGGCCCACCGCACCCAAAATTAAGCAAAAATCAGTCTGTCGAGTGGCGGCAGTTACAAACCTGATTCTATTCGAGTCCAGCTATCAAGCACCTAATACACCCAGATTTATACACGACTGACAAGTGCAGACGTTGCGACTGTAGAGCCACCCTGGAGCGTATCCTATGTGAATGTATGGCTGCAATACACACTATAACGGTGATGCAGGCTCGAAGAGCGACAGCCTCCGCGCGCGCTGGGAGTCTGCGTTGCTCAGCTCGGACCTGCAGCGCCAACTATGGGCCGTCCAGCCAGCCGAGGAAGCCGCCAAGGGCAAACAACCCTTGACCGAAACCTAAGCGGGGTCTAGGCCCATGACCCACCAGATCGCAGGGCACTCAATAGAGTTATCTGAATGATGAAGTCGCAATTTATGCAGCCAGTGAATGCGAAGCTGCAGGCGAAGTGCGGAGTCGGGCACTTTTCGTCTGCTCACGTATACAGAAGACGATGTGCAGTCTGTTCTGTTCGGCTACAGTGAAGTCGGCCTAGTGCAGCGCACGACGTCATGGCCTCTGCCCGGCGCTATACAACTCGTCTGCACTGTTACAGCCTGTACCAAGTGTAGGTAAAATAAAACAAACCAAGAATAGTCCTAGTGTTGCACCGGCTGGCGTACGAGGAGACGTGTCCAGGCACGCCCTTGCTTACACGACCCCCATGGCAACAACGCTCCGTAGTTCTACACCGCGGCACGCAAGGTGAAAGAACGAGCGCTAAAATAAACCGGGGGGATAAAGCAGCTGGAAAAGCCCGGCGCAACACATAGCGGCCACGTGTGTCTAAATACGTGCGCCCAACTCGCGCAGACAAGCATGCACTTGTACTTACACGCGGACAGTGGTGCCCTTGAAAGCAGCGGCATCAGGCGTCCGTCTTCCTCGTTTCAGTATAACGCGCCGCGTTTCACATGCCCGACGGGTGCCACAGTTAATAAAAACGCGTGCCACAGTCAGTTCCCATCCCCGACGGTTGCCACAGCCGTCATACCCTGTGTATGACGGCTGCGCGTTAATTTTTTGGCCACCTCGAGATTTTTAGCGCGACGCTTAAATCTGCGTAAACTGCAGTAAGATGGAAAGGTGTGGCGAGTTTCTATAACTGCACTTTTGTATATACAGCAACAGCGCAAACAAGATAGACGCGGAGAAGGCCACGGGACAGCGCTTCTTGTCCCGTTACCTTCACGTTTATTTTTCTTCTTTTTTTCTGTTTTTTTTTTGTCCCTGTTTTGGCGTAGTACGCTTATCGCCATCATGACCAATCATGACTCTCTGATTGTCTTTCCTTAGTATATCAATTTATTTCGCGAGCAGACAAGATGCCGTATAGTTATCAGTTTCATCAGGTAGTACTTATTTTTTTAACCTCCTTCGCACTCTCTTCCCTTCCAGGTTTTTCAAGACGTGATTGCTTCCCCCTTCCCACTTGACCCAGCTTTATCGTGGACCAGCGTGTACGCCATGATTAGACTGCGCGCCTACCAAATTGCTATCTGCGTCTGACAGATGAAAAAAAAAAAAACCTCCCAGAAACTTAATTAATTATGGGGTTTTACGTGCCAAAACCACTTTCTGATTATGAGGCACGCCGTAGTGGAGGACTCCGGAAATTTCGACCACCTGGGGTTCTTTAACGTGCACCTAAATCTAAGTACACGGGTGTTTTCGCCCCATCGAAATGCGGCCGCCGTGGCCGGGATTCGATCCCGCGACCTCGTGCTCAGCAGCCTAACACCATAGCCACTGAGCACTTCCAGGAACTGTTTTCTTGTTCAAGCATGCGTGATTTATAGAACACAACAGGCGAGACGAATGGATATCGCAAGAGGGCAATACGCATACTTCGGTTTGCAAGACGTTTTCATAAACAGTTCCTGTCTATCAAGTATTAGTGCGTTTCAGCTTACTTCGGCTGCCAGCGAAATACAAGAAAACACCATGTGACATGCCCGCTTGCGCGTCGTGATTGCACTATCATGAACCGTCGCGAGGGAAGCACATCGCTGGCGTAAATCGCACAGGCAACGCCTGCGTCACTGCCCCGGAGCCTTTTAAACGGCAGCGCACCCTGCTAGGTGCTATGTTCGTTTGCACGAGAAACGTTTGGGAGCGCTGCGATCACGACGTGCGAGCAGGCATGTCACGTGGTATTTTTTGGTATTGCGCGGGCATCTGCAGTAAGGGGAAAAACACTAATGCCTAATCGATAGAAAGTTAGAAGCTGTCTAATCGGACGTTTTGCAAAGCGCTCTGTCGAATTCTAGTCGGAATTCCTTTCGCCTAACTTCGTTGCTTCCGAAGTTCGTCAATAAATTTTGACTAATTATGCAATTAAGCAGAATACAAGAATACTGCGACTTGCCCCATGCAATAGTCAGCAACATGAATTTGGTCGCGTCGTCTTAGAAGTGCACCGGCACACTAAGTTAGCTGGGTCACCCTGTGGAATGGATCGCAATGGAGGGAACTCTTTGTAGGACACGTACGCCACGCAGTTAGAATGCTATACCGCTTGCGACGGGCACCGATATCTCGCGGTATGGATATTCCGCGCTTCGTCTCCCGGCTTGAACAAGGCCGACTGTACAACGATAATCCTCAACGTGATGGAGTTCCCCAGGCGCTTCAAAGTTTGCATTAAATGCCCTCTCACGGCGCAGCCGTATCGAGCTACTGTGCAGAGGAGACTCCACGACGGGCGATGCGTCATAAAAGGCCGGAGCGGTTTGAATTATCGTGCGCGGATGGAGGGGGGGGGGGGGGGGCTTTGTCTTCGCCCGCGTCTAGTATATAGGAAGGAGCGCTTCGGGGCATACGGAACGAGGTCCCTGATTGCGTAAAGCATCCACTGTGCGGCCATCGCGCGTGCGTTCTCGATACCGCGTTGGCGTTGTGGTGGACCGCGCATGTGCGGCGTGCGAGACAGGTCGGATGATGACGACTCGCTCGCTACGCAGGCCTTTGCGGCCTTTGCGTGCGTGGCGAATGATGGGCTGCGCGCACGCGTAGAAGTCGAGCGGCAGCGAGCGCTCGAAAAGGCGGGCACGTGCGTCTTCGCGCACTGAGGGTTGTAGAGTGAGGTCGGGGGACGGTTAGCTGCAGTCTGCGTATACGAATGAGAATGTATCGTGCGTGCAGGGCGGAGGGAAAGGGGGGGGCGGGGAGGCATTGTTGAACGATGCGGAAAGACGACGCGTGGGGACGTGGGAAAGCGTGCGCATGCGCAGAATGCGTCGGGAAAGTTGAGCGATATAACGAAGCAGCCGTAAGCGCAACATATTCGCGCGTCGTAAAATAATTGTAATGAAAATCGCGGGTGACTCGGATGTATAGGCGCGAAATGTATTCGCGGAGTCACTTTAGCGCCTGTGTATAACAACAGACGACGCCACTGACACACACACACACACACACACACACACACACACACACACACACACACACAGATAGATAGATAGATAGATAGATAGATAGATAGATAGATAGATAGATAGATAGATAGATAGATAGATAGATAGATAGATAGATAGATCAAGAGAGAGAGAGAGACGGACACATACGCTCGAACACATTTACACAGACAGACAGACGCGCCCACACACAGA